>NW_025317403.1:0-143149 GCF_018873765.1 Telopea speciosissima
CTACATATTATACTACGCAAAAGAAGTTTATAAACACAAAAAGATTAGCCTGCTCTATCAGGCCAGATCAGTAAACGCGCATGCATCGCATCCCATGATAAACTTCATGAACTTCAAACTTCTGCACCGTACGGTCCTCATCAGTGTGGAAGTCCGAAGCCGAAATAACCACATCATCTGGTTTCTCAGAACCAGCTGCACTATCTGAAAAAGAAGATGCACCACAGGGGTGAGCTCCACTGAGCCCAGCGAGGGAAACATGCAAACACAAGCATATAGTCCATGATGCCTACATCTAAGAAAGCTACTAACATCAATGTCTAGGTCTCATGAGGTATAAATGCTACTGTAGTAGGTATGACATCCTCAGTCACGGAATGAACTCATCGGCCTTCCCAAGAATACCACTCTATTACGGTGGGGACCTGCCAGTTCCGGAATATACACATCAGACCTCGACGAACCCCCAGTGATAACCTTACTGTTATTCCCATTCCGGTATGTACTCATTAGACCTGGGACAGTGAATGACATTCCGGTCTCTTTTCCCCAAATGTATTTTTTTCAACAAAATTTGTGCAATCCTTGATAGATTCATGTGGTTTTAAGATATGTTAAATAACTTTGGCCGATCTATCACTTGATGTAGTAGGAATTATTTTTCTGTTATTAATTTTTTTTTCTTATAAGTTCGGGAAAAATAAATGATTTATTTGAAAACAAAAAAATTGGAAAAAAAAGGATGAATAGTGATTGTTTGGAAATGATTTTCATATATGTTGAACAACTTTGGATGCTCTACAGCCTCATGGATCAATTTTTTATTTTCACCCATCAAAACAATTATTTTATTTTTCAGATTTAATAAAAATATTATTGAAATTAAAAAAAATATATAATAATATTAAGGAAAAATACTTGTTGTTTATCGAAAATTATGTACAACACATGTACATAATGTTTAACTTCAAATGGTGTCAAATACATCATTACATTATATTTTTCTTATACTTTAAGGTATAAATATTTTTAATAAAAATTTTAAATATTATTTTTAATTAAGAAATAAATACTAGGGTTAGGGGATAAATAAGAGATAGTTATTTCATAGTTTTAGTAGCTTGACATTATGTTTAACAGTTATGAATAGCATACTTTAAGTCTTGAATACATTACTTTAAGTGAACCATGGTTATTAATACATGCTTTTTTATGTAATAGTGTAAAATATAAGACATTTTATACACAATGTCTGATATAGCATGACAACATGGAGTCCCGATGTCTGAAGACAAAAAGAAGTCCAAATGCAATTATTGTGGAAAGTTGCTATCTGGAGGAGCCACCAAATTAAAGCAACATTTGTCTGGTACAGGCAAGGATGTTGCCTCATGCCCAAATGTTCCTACCCAAGTGAAACTGGCAATGGCACAACATTTGAAAGGAGGAAGAATAAAGAAAGCTGAGAGGGAAAGAATGCAACAACAGTTTGATGAGACAGTACTAGAGAAGCCTGGTGTAGAGGTCCGTGGAGGAGATGATACTGACTTTAGGCCTCCACCTAGTGAGTTTCAATCAGAGGCTGAATGGAGAATTTACCAGTAGACTTTGGCAGAGAATAGACAAAGTTTGTATTTTGAGAATGTTAGAAGATATGAACAAACAAGAGGAACTGGTGGATCTGGCTTAGCTGCACTAGTGCAAGAAGATGAGAGGAGGAAAAGCACTGGGACAAGAAATATACTATGGCCCCCAACCCGACCACGAGCACATTCTCCAGAGCCCATTTTTGAGTAGGATCCAACAATTTTTAGGCAACAAGATGCCTACCAGCCAACCATCCTGCAAATGTTTGGTGATAAACAAGAGGAAGCACGGAAAGCCTTCAGCAAGTTCATGCTTTACCATGGCATTCCAGCTAATGTAGCATAAGGAACATACTATAATGCATTCCTTGACGCTGCAGGGAGGGCTGGCCCAGGATGGAAGGGGCCTTCACCACATGAATTATATAATGTATATTTGCCTCAGGAGGTACATGAACTAATGTGGGAGACATATGGGATTACTCTTATGGCTGATGGTTGGACTGGACCTACTAGACTGTCCATTATAAATTTCATGGTGAGTTGCAATGGGAAGATTGTATTCTTGAAGTTTGTCGATGCATCAAAGCATGTAAAGGATGCATCATACTTATATAAGGAGTTGAAGTAAGTGGTGGACGAGGTAGGAGTAAAGAACGTTATCCAAATTGTGACGGATAACGGTTCCAACTTTAAAAAGGCTGGAGAGAAGTTGATGAATAAGAAGAGTAGGAGGATCCGGCTCTTTTGGACTCCATGTGCAGCACATTCTATTGATTTAATGCTGAAGGACATGAGGAAAAAAACTTTGGTGGCGGATGTGGTAAATATGGCAAGATAAGTGACAAATTTTGTGTATAACCATGGTTATGCTTTAACCTTGTTGAGGGAAAAATGCAATGGAGATTTAGTGAGGCTTGGTGTCACTCGATTTTCCACCAATTACATTGCATTGAAGAGCTTTCAGACGAAGGTGATAGGTTTGAGGTCTATGTTTGCACGTGAACAATGGTTTGGTTGGCAAGGTTCTAGGTCAGAAGAAGGGAGGGCAGCACAACAGACCATTGCAAGTGACGGATTCTGGAAGGACTTGCATAAAGTGGTTGCCATATTAGAGCCAGTGGTGGTAGTACTGAGGATGGTTGAGAGAAGAAGCCTACCTTGGCCAATATTTATGCTGGCATTCAAAAAATGAATGAAATGGTTAGAGCTGCTATACCTCAAAGTGCAAAGTCCTACATTAACATCATTGATGAGCGGTGGGAGAAGCACTTGAGTCATCCATTGCATAAAGCTGGTGAGTTCAACATACTTTACACTTTAAATGTTAAAACTTTTTTACATTTTCATATTCAAAACCCAAAGGCATTAAGTCACTAACAAATATAATTTATGAATTATAATTTTATCCCTTTAAAATATACATATTCTTAATATTCTATATTTGTAATGCAGCCGACTGGTGGGTGCTTTATGGTACAAGTTCACCCAACCTGAGGAAGGAGCAGTGAGAGTGCTCTCACAAACTTGTTCATCCTCCGGATATGAGCGCAACTTGAGTACATTCTCATTGATACATTCAAAGAGGCAGAACAGGTTAGGTAGCAAACGACTAGAGCAGCTTGTGTATGTGCACTATAATATGAGATTAAGGATGAGGCACATACGTGAAGGAATTGAAGCCAATGACAAAGAACCCATTGAACTGTTCAACATTTTCTAGGAGAACTCTGATGAGGATGAGGATCCCCTATTCCAGTGGGTGAGGGATCGTGGTACACCCGATATGGATCAGCCTGGGGGTAGGCCCGACCCCACCATTGCGTCTGTAACCGATACTGATGTTGAGGAATATATGTTGCAAGAGGGGCGTGCACATTCAGCGTCACCGAGACCTTTTGAGCCTGCTGTAGGAAGTCCTGCTGATGATGATGATGGTGGTGATGATGACAGTGGTGATGCTGATGGTGGTGGTGGTGGTGGTGGTTATTATGATGATCGTCATGAGGGGATGCGCGAGCAGTACCAGTATGAGGTAGGAACGCAGGGGGACCCTGTGCGTTTCACCGGTGAGTCTCAGTTTGCGCATGCCACTCAAGATCAAGACCATGGTGGCCACCCTAAAACATACAAAAGAAAGAAGGGTTGCCAACACTCACATCAGTCAGATGCTCAGGATGATAACAGCAGTATGAACACCATGCTTGCAAGTTTCGGAAGCATGAGTATAGATACTACTAGTGAGCATTAGTCATGGCAATCATCTCAGCATCATCATGGGTATGACTATGGCCAGGAGAGCACCGGTTCTATGGTCAGTATGGGCAGTCAGCAGCTGAGTATGATAGTCAAAGCTCTGGGTTAGGTTTTGGGTACATATTCCCAGTCCCAAACCAGCCATACATGCCTCAAACTCAATATGACAGTAGCAGTGGATCTTACACCTCATACGAACAGCCTCCCATGTACCCTAAGATAGGGAGATTGGTATATGTTGGTCAGAAGACTTATATGGCAACTGTGTCACACTATGTGCAACACTACAGTAATTCCATGACATGGGAATTCTTTGTGGATCAATGTGGGGATGAATTTATTACTCAATTATATTTTATGTAACAAATTCAGTGAACATTGATGTAATGTACTTTTTATTTGAATGTTTTGATTGATATTATTATGTACTAATTAGAATGTTTTGATTGCTAATTTGCTAAGTTTTACTAAATTATATGTAGAGTAGGTTGTTTTAGACTTTTAGTACGACTCGTCGCCTACCAACCTATGGTTCAAAGTAAAATTCATATTTGGACTTGTTTTTTGGCAAATCTGGGCATGCCATTGTGTTTAAATGGCCTGAAATATGCTGGATACCAAGTTTCAGACCCAAAATATGTGTAAAACCCACTGAGTTGGGGGTCCGAGTAAAAAAAAAATAAATTGCACCAACTTGCCGAGATCTCGGCTAGACTTGGTTTTTGGTTTGGCAGAGATGCTACCGAGACCCGAGTCTTAGAACCTTGACCAGTACATCATCATCATTCATACAGTTCTAAAGTAAAGTATCAATGCAATGCAACATGCCGATACATCCTAATTCACATGCAACTAATGCAAAGAATTAAAAGCTATAAAACTACATGAACTGAGTTATATTTATGATGCATGACATTGCATACTTAAGAAATGATAATTAAGTCAATAAACACACAAAATTAAGTTCAAATTTCCCTTATCTGATATAATAGACTAGTCTAAGCCAGCAAAACTCCAATAGTCCAGATAAACCACACAAAAACAAATTTATACAGCCCTAAATAACACAAAACATCATAAATTAGACTTTATGTACTTAAATTCTTAGGGCCAATTTTCGGGCGGAATAACTTTGCCATACTCGTTCGGTTGGCCATTATAATATGTATTTTGAAAATAGG
The DNA here is from genome assembly GCF_018873765.1 of Telopea speciosissima. NCBI lineage: Eukaryota > Viridiplantae > Streptophyta > Magnoliopsida > Proteales > Proteaceae > Telopea > Telopea speciosissima. Next base: position 5,024 of record NW_025317403.1, read on the forward strand.
AGAAAGATCAGTAGGTAACACCACTAATTTAGAGGAAATATCGCCCAAGTTCTTGGACTCTCGGGACCGAAAGAATGAGACCCAATCCAGCATAAAGTACATAAATTCCTTGAGCAAACTACCAGGCAGAATAAAGTATCCCATAATCGTCTGGTTCGCAATTATAATGATATGTATTTGGAAAAGGAGATAGAGATCTGTAGGTGAAACTGATTTAGAGGTAATATCAGCTCAGCTCTTGGATACTCCCGACCGACAGAATGAGACCCTATTCAGTAGAATGTACTAAAATTCTTAAGGCCAACATCCGGGAAGAATAACTTAGCCCATAGTCATCCGGTTAGCCCATACAAGACCCCTGGGTCTCTGGAGAGGATTTTGGCAAGGTCAGAGTTTTGAACACCCACGGAATGGAAGAACTCAAGTTTCGGAAGAAGGGTCTCCGTAGGTTTGGCCAGCAGCAAAGTTGGGCACTTTCTGATGAGCATTGAAATCTGTGTTTCGGTGAAACCATGGTTTCTAAAGAGGGTAAGAATCATGTCTGGTCTGTCGGCGGTTTTAAAACTTATTTTTTTGGATGCAGAGATGGCAGCTGTGGGTGAGAATCCACATGAGCTAATGAGGTAAGAGACCACGAAATTGTTCTGAGTCTGATCTATGGGGCTTTTTGAGGAGATGAACCTGAGAAATAAAGAGTTTTGAAGAAAACCCAATTGGGCCATTGAATCTCGCACAATCCTCCCGATTGGGAGAAGATTCTTCAAGAGGAGATTGACCATTATGGATTGGATGCAAATAACTTACCGATTACGAGTAGATTGATGGAGGATTTCGGTTGCTACGGTCCTTTTGCTCGATCCTCTGCAGCTTCATTAGCTTCGGCAGTCGAGTCAAGACTCAGGAACTCTCGTCTCCCTGAAAGCCGTTGGGCGTTCGGACCCTAAAAGTGACGCTTAAGCGTTTTAAGCCTGAGCCCTGAGGTAACCCAAAGTTAAGGGTACGGTTAAGGGTGTTGAACGATACGGTTTCAGTTAAACCGTTTAATTAAACGGTCTCCATTTTGAAACTATTACCAAACTATTTCTCATACGGTTTTACGATTCGGTTTCAGTAAACAGGTTTTGTTTGATTTTTATATATTTATGTACATCTAAGAGTGTTAAACGGTTCAATTCAATTTAAACCATTTAATTAACGATCTCAATTTTAAACATAATCGAACCATTTATTAAACGGTTTCATTGTTTCGAATTACGGTTTGATTCAATTTTGATAAACAGTTTTGGTTTGATTTTTACACCCTTACTTTTTCTTTTTTCTTTTTTTTGTAATGAAAGAAAAAATTTATATTACTAAATTAAGAAGATGTATAGCTATTATCTAACCAAGTATCATTAGTAAGTAGGGTTAACCTAGCTAACGAGCAAAGCCAATAAAGGATAGGAGGGAAAGCGGAGGACTTGAACACGATGTCAAAAGAGCTATCCACAATTTTCAAAAAAATAGTCCAAAACCTCTAATGGCCATGGGGAAAGGGATGGAGTTGGAAGAAGTCCAGGCAATTTGTCATTGTAACACCAAACTTCTTTCAGCTTCAAACCTCTCGATTTGGCCAGATCAAAACCCGTGAGGATGGCTAGCAATTCAGGATCCAACTCATGTTGACTTCTTAGTCTTCCGGCAGTTAACAAAACGAATTTCCCATCTAATAGGATTCCTAGGGTCCATCCAGAACAGCCTATGTCCGTTGGATCAATCCCTGCGCAAACCAAAACAGGAAAATCCAAAGTAGGTAAATGAGGTAAAGGGTGCACAATGAAGTCTTGATTATTAGATAATACAGATAAGGTAGAAGTCGAGGGGGGGGGGGCGGAAATAGAGAGGTCCTTTAACCAAAGTTCAACCCTCTTTAATACAAATAGAGGGTTGGGTTTAACAGAATGAAAAAAGTAAATTGTTCCTGGAGAGCCACATAAAGTAACAAGTAATAATAAACACGGAAAAAAACCAGACTAGCGAATGCTTATCAAGCTTGCGGTTGAGAAAAGTAGAAATGCAGAATTGTCTCAGAGATGGGGAAGAGATGTACTGTGATTTGAGACCCAAAGGATCAGCTGCCCAGATATGTTTGACCCAGTCACAAGAAAGCAATAAGTGCCAAAGGGTCTCATTACAAGTGCCACAGAGAATCCTTAACCGGAATCCCTGCATTTAATACACGCCAGAAAAACAATTTCAGTTTCGGATGCAGGTTAAGATGCCAAAAAAATTTCCACCAAGAGGAAAAAGACAAATCATTGGTAGAAGTGTCGGAGAGGAAACGGTATGCACTTTTGGTAAGAAAACGACCATCCTTAGTTAGAGTACACCACAAGGAGTCGGGAGATTAACTTTTCACATACTTGTCGGGTTCGCTGTTATAATAATATGTTTATGAAAATGGGAGATAGAGATCTGAGAGTGAAACTAATTTAGGAAATATCGGCCCGGTTCCTGGATTCTCTGGACCGACAGAAAGAGACCCAATCAAACAAAAAGAACTAAAATTCTTCGGGCCAACTTCCGGGCGGAATAACATTGCCCATACTCTTCCGGTTAGCCATTATAATATGTATTTTGAAAATGGGAGAAAGATCAGTAGGTAAAACTATTTTAGAGGAAATATCGCCCAAGTTCTATGACACTCAGGATCGTAAGAATACGAACCAATCCAGCAGAAAATACATAAATTCCTTGAGCAAACTTCTGGGTAGAATAAAGTTGCCCATACTCATCCAGTTCGCAATTATGATGATATGTATTTGGAAAAGGGAGATAGAGATCTATAGGTGAAACTGATTGAGAGGTAATATCAGCCCTGTTCTTGGATGCTCCGGACCGATAGAATGAGACCTAATGCAGCAAAATGTATTAAAATTGTTAGGGCCAACATCCGGACAGAATAACTTAGCCCATACTGTCTGATTAGCCATTATAATGTGTTTAAAAAATGGGAGATAGTGATTTGTAGGTGAAATTAATTTATAGGAAATATCGGCCCAGATCATTGATTATCTGGACCGACAAAATGAGACCCAATCCAGCTTAAACTACTAAAATTCCATTGGCCAACTTCCAAGCGGAATAACTTTGTCTATACACGTCCGGTTAGCCATTATAATGATACGCATCGGAAAAAGAAGATAGAGATCTATAGCTGAAATTGATTTTGAGGAAATATCGGCCTAGGTCTTGGATTCTCTGGACCGACAAAATGAGACCCAATCTAGCATAAAGTACAAATATTCCTTTAGCCAACTTCCAGGGGGAATTAATTTGTCCATACTTGTCCGGTTCGCCATTATAATGATATGTTTTCGGAAAAAGGTGAGAGATCTGTAGCTGAAACTGATGTAGAGGAAATCAGTCCAATTCTTGGATTCTCTAAACCGACAAAATGAGACCAAATCTAGCTGAAAGTACCAAAATTCCTTGAACCAACTTCCAAGCGGAATAAATTTTCCCATACTTATTTGGATCGCAATTATAATGATGCGTTCTGAAAATGGGAGATAAAGATCTTTAGGTGAAACTAATTTAGAGGAAATATTGGCCCAGTTCTTGGATTCTCTAGACCCACAAAATAAGACCAAATCAAGCCGAAAGTACTAAAATTCCTTAAACCAACTTCCAGACGGAATAAATTTTCTCATACTCATCCGTATTGCAATTATAATGATAAGTTGTCGAAAATAGGAGATAGAAATCTTTAGGTGAAACTAATTTAGAGGTAATATCGGCCCAGTTCTTGGATTCTCTGGATCGACAGAATGAGACCAAATAAAGCTGAAAGTACTAAAATTCCTAGAGCCAACTTCCGGGCAAATTAACTTTGCACATACTTGTTGGGTTCAATATTAAAATATTATGTTTACAAAAATGGGAGACAGAGATCTGTTGGTGAAACTAATTTAGACAAACTATCGGCCCAGTTCTTGGATTTTCTGGAGTGACAGAATGAGACCCAAATGAAACAAAAAGTATTAAAATTCTCAGGGCCAACTTCTGGGCCGAATAACGTTACCCGTACTCGTCTGATTAGCAATTATAATATGTATACTGAAAATGAGAGAAAGATCAATAGGTAAAACTAATTTACAAGAAATATCGCCCAAGTTCATGGACTCTCGGGACCGAAAGAATGAGACCATATCCAGCATAAAGTACATAAATTCCTTGAGCAAACTTCCGGGCAGAATAAAGTTGCCCATACGTGTCCGATTCTCAATTATAATGATATGTATTCGGAAAAGGGAGATAGAGATCTGTAGGTGAAACTGATTTAGAGGTAATACCAGCCCAGCTCTTGGATACTCCGGACCGACAAAATGAGATCCAATCCAGCAGAATGTACTAAAATTCTTAGGGCCAACATTCGGCCAGAATAACTTAGCCCATACTCGTCCGGTTAGCCATTATAATATGTGTTTCAAAAATGCGAGATAGTGATTTGTAGATGAAACTAATTTAAAGGAAATATCGGCCCGGATCTTAGATTATCTGGACCAACAGAATGAGACCCAATCCAGCTGAAATTACTAAAATTCCATTGACCAACTTCCAGGAAGAATAACTTTTTCCATACACGCCCGGTTAGCAATTATAATGATACGTTTCGGAAAAAGGAGATAAAGAACTGTAGCTGAAACTGATTTAGAGGAAATATCGGCCCAGGTCCTAGATTATCTGGACCGATAGATTGAAACCCAATCTAGCATAAATTACAAATATTCCTTTAGCCAACTTCTAGGCGGTCCGGTTCGCCATTATAATGATATGTTTTTGGAAAATGAAGATAGAGATCTGTAGCTGAAACTGATTTAGAGGAAATATCGGCCCAGGTCCTAGATTATCTGGACCGATAGATTGAAACCCAATCTAGCATAAATTACAAATATTCCTTTAGCCAACTTCTAGGCGGTCCGGTTCGCCATTATAATGATATGTTTTTGGAAAATGGAGATAGAGATCTGTAGCTGAAACTGATTTAGAGGAAATCAGTCCAGTTCTTGGATTCTCTAAACAACCAGAATGAGACCAAATCTAGCTAAAAGTACTAAAATTCCATAACCAATTTCCAGGCGGAATAAATTTTCCCATACGTACCAGGATTGCTATTATGAGGATACATTTTGAAAATGGGAGATAAAGATCTTTAGGTGAAACAGATTTAGAGGTAATATTGGCCTAGTTCTTGGATTCTCTAGACTGACAGAATGAGACCAAATCTAGCCGAAAGTACTAAAATTCCTTGAACCAACTTCCGGGTGGAATAAATTTTCTCATACTCATCTATATTGCAATTATAATGACATATTTTCGAAAATAAGAGAAAAAAATCTTCAGGTGAAAATAATTTTAAGGAAATATCGGCTCAGTTCTTGGATTCTCTGGACCGACAGAATGAGACCAAATCTAGCAGAAAGCACTAAAATTCCTTGAGCCAACTTCCGGGCTGATTAACTTTGCACATACTGGTCGGGTTCGCTATTATAATTTACGAAAATGGGAGATAGAGATCTGTTGGTGAAACTAATTTAAAGGAAATATCGGCCCAGTTCTTGGATCCTTTTGACCGATAGAATGAGACCTAATCAAACAAAAAGTACTAAAATTCTTAGGGCCAACTTCCAGGCGGAATAACTCTGCCCATACTCGTCCGGTTAGCCATTCTAATTTGTATTTTGAAAATGGGAGAAAGATCAGTAGGTAAAACTAATTTTGAAGAAATACGTAAATTAGTACGTAAATTCCTGAGCAAACTTCAGGGCAAAATAATGTTGCCCATAATTATCCGGTTCGCAATTATAATGAAATGTATTTGAAAAAGCTGAAACTGATTTAGAGGCAATATCAGCCCAGCTCTTGCATACTCCCGACCGACAGAATGAGACACAATCCAGTAGAATGTACAAAAATTCTTACGGCCAATATCCGGGAAGAATAACTTAGCCCATACTCGTCCCTTTAGCCATTATAATGTGTTTAAAAAATGGGAGATAGTGATTTGTGGGTGAAACTAATTTATAGGAAATATCGGCCCAGATCTTGGATTATCAGGACTGACAGAATGAGACCCAATCCAGCTGAAATTACTAAAATACCATTGGCCAACTTCCAGGCAGAATAACTTTGCCCATACACGTCCGGTTAGCCATTATAATGATACGTTTCGGAAAAAGGAGATAGAAAACTGTATCTGAAACTGATTTAGGGGAAATATCGGCCCAAGTCTTGCATTCTCTGAACCGATAGAATGAGACCCAATCTACCATAAAGTGCAAATATTCCTTTAGCCAACTTCCAAGAGGAATTAATTTGCCCATTCTCATACGATTCGCCATTATAATTCTATGTTTTCGGAAAAAGGAGAAAGAGATTTGTAGCTGAAATTGATTCAAAGGAAATCAGTCCAGTTCTTGGAATCTCTAAACCAACAGAATGAACCAAATCAAGCTAAAAGAACTAAAATTGCTTGAACCAACTTCCAGGCGGAATAAATTTTCCCACACTTATCCGGATTGCAATTATAATGATACGTTTCGAAAATGGGAGATAAAGATCTTTAGGTGAAACTGATTTAGAGGTAATATTGCCCCAGTTCTTGGATTCTTTAGACTGACAGAATGAGACTAAATCTAGCCGAAAGTACTAAAATTCCTTGAACCAACTTCTGGGCGGGTTATAGTCAATGAGGAATGGCTTTCAGCCTTCCCTTCTTCTCATGCCAACTTTGACAGCCCGAACATTTCAGACCACTCCCCCATCTCTCTAGTTATTCAGCCCTTCCCTTCCTTTGGCCCCAAACCCTTTAAATACTTCAACATGTGGGCCTCTCAACCCCTCTTTTTTAACCACAGTCCTTCAGGCTTGGGAAAAACCTGTCACTGCTTTCTCTTCCCCCCTCATTGCATTTTCTACAAAGCTAAAAAATGTCAAGGCAGCTTTCAAGGATAGGAATTCCAGTACATTTGGGAACATATCTCAACAGGTTTTGGAATGCAAGGACAGACTTGGCTCAATTCAGATTCGGCTGCAATCGGATCATTGCAATGGTGCTTTAGCAGATGAAGAAAAGGCTACTTCCCTTGAGCTCTCTTCCATACTTGCTCGAGAAGAGAGCTTTCTGAAGCAGAAATCTATAATCAAGTGGCTTGAGCAGGGGGACTCTAATTCTGCTTATTTTCATAGATCTCTGAAGCCCAAAGTTAATGCAAACTCCATTGCTCATCTTACAGCCTAGGGTGGTTCCATTGTCTCCATCGTTACAGGTATCAAAGACTTGGCTGTTCAGCATTTCAAGGGCCTCTTCACGAGCTCTTAGTTGGCCTCCCGTCCCATCCTGAATGGCCTGCTCAACAAATTCATCCCCTTGGCCCTCCATGACTCTTTGAGCTCCATTCCTAATGAAGATGAGATTGTGGCTGCCATCCACTCTCTCAAGGTTTTGGGAGCCCCAGGCCCGGATGGCTTCAGTATGGGGTTCTTTTTAACTGCCTGGGACATTATCAAGCTGGATCTTATTGCTGCCATTGTCAGCTTCTTCTACAACCCTTATCAGGTCAAAGGTATCCACACTTTTCTCTGCCTCATCCCCAAGAAGGACGGTGCCTCTGCTATGAATGATTTCAGGTCCATTGCTCTTTGCAACCTCCTGTATAAAATTATTGCCAAGATCCTTGCTAGGCGGCTCAAAAGTGTGGTGGATATTCTTGTCAGTGACAACCAATCTGCTTTCATCCCTGGAAGACATATCTCGGACAACATCCTTATTTGTCATGACATTGTCAGAGCTTTGAGAGGAAAAATCATTCCCCTGCTATTCTCCGGAAGATTGACATTCACAAAGCCTTTGATTCTTTAAGGTGGGACTTCATAAGTCAGGTGATGACCAAGATGGGATTTCCTTGTATCTTTGTCAATTGGATTCAAGCTTGCATCTCTTCCCCAAAGTTTTCTGTGCTTGTTAATGGCAGCCCGGCAGGCTACTTCGATGCCTCTGTGGGAATTAGACAAGGCTGCCCTTTGTCCCCATATTTGTTTACTTTGGCTTTGGAAGCTCTCTCCAGGGACATCCAAATTTGTACTGAACAACAGCTTATTGTGCCTATGCCTAAGTGTAAAGCTCTCAACCTCTCTCTTTTGGCCTTTGCGGATGACCTGATGATCTTCTCCAAAGCTTCGTAAGCCTCTATGGAGTCCATTATGCTTTGCTTGCAGCACTTTCACGAGATATCAGACCTGCGCATCAACCCCCCAAAGTCCCTCATTTTATTTGCGGGGGTTTCTAAGCTGGACAAGGCTCCTTTGCTTCAGAGATCTGGTTTTCAAGAAGGTCACCTTCCTGTTAAGTATTTGGGTCTTCCTTTGATCCCTACCAGACTTTTCAGCTCATCACTGCACTCCTATGCTTGACCTCATTCGGAAAAGGCTGCAATTATGGAAAGGCAAGCTTCTCTCATATGCTGGTAGGGTGGTTCTTATCAGATCAGTCTTGGAATCTTCGTATATCTATTGCTCTGGAATCTATGGGCTGCCTCAAGCTACTATAAAGTCCTTGGAATCCCTTTTAGCTTCCTTCCTCTGGAAGGGCAAAGATACTTCCAGATTTCTTCACACCCTTCCCTGGGCTGTTGTGTGTCTGCCGAAGAATGGAGGCGGCTTGGGAATCAGAAGAGTCAAAGAAGTGAACTTGGCTGGTATCTTAAGTTAATCTGGAAGATTGCTTCAAAGCAAAAGAGCATCTGGGTTGACTGGATCTACTCAGGGCCCCTTCGGTCGGCATGATTCCATTTGGATGGGTTCCCTATCTGCAGATTCTTCTTGGGTTTGGCGCAAAATCTTAGGCTCTCGTCACTTGGTCATCCATGTCATCAAATCTCAGATTGGGGATGGTCTCTCTTCCTATCTTTGGCTGGATCGCTGGTATCCGAAGGGGATCCTCCTCCCTCTGATTACCCCTCGGATCATTTATGCTTCGAGCCTCTATAGGCTCTCTTTGGTGGCTGACATTTTAGATCAGTCTGACTAGGCTCCCCCTCCTGCTTCCTCTCCGGACCTTGCCATCATCTGGAATGACCTTTCTTCCACCACCAGAAGGCCTTTGGGCAGCCAGGATTGTGTAAACCGGCTGGCAAGCAATCCTCCTCTCTTCTCCTCAAAATCTGCTTGGGACTTCATTCGGCACAAGGGTCCCTTAGCCCCTTGGAGAAAGCTTCTTTGGTTAAAGCACCACATTCCTGGGCACTGCTTTACTGTTTGGAGGATCTTCAAAAATTGTTCGCCAACTCAAGCCTTTCTTCTGCATTGCCACATCCCTGTCTCCCCCTCTTGTTGCCTCTGCTGGAACAATATGGAAGACACTGATCATCTTTTCTTTGAGTGCCCCACTGCAGCAGCGATCTGGAAAGGCATCTTGCTTAAATGTTGGCCTGCCCCAAGAAGAATTCTGCCTTTCTCCAGGGAATGGATTTGGATCGACATAACTTTTGCTGGCTGCTCTTTATGTGATGTTGTTGGAAAGCTTGCTTTTGTGCTTCCGTGAACCACATTTGGACGGAGCGCAATATCAGGAAATGGACCTCCAATTCTAAATCTTACTAGCAGATTTGGGATTCCATTTCCTTTGATATTATGGCGAAGTTATCGTCAGCCCCTCCTTTTTGCCCAGACACCCCAAGGAACAGGCTCATTGTTGTCTCCTGGGGTCTCTCCTCTGTCTCCCTTGTTTCTCCTAGCACACAAAGCTGAGGCTTGGGGTCATTATTTTTTGTTTTGTTGCTCCCCTTTGAGGGCCCTGTAATTCTTTTTCTCCTTCTTGGTAATGAATTTCTTATTCACCTAAAAAAAAACACTTCTGGGCAGAATAAATTTTCTCATACTCATCCGTATTGCAATTACAACGATACGTTTTCGAAAATAGGAGATAAAATTCTTTAGGTGAAACTGATTTAGAGGTAATATCGGCACAATTCTTGGATTCTCTGGACCGACAGAATGAGACTAAATCTAGCTGAAAGTACTAAAATTCCTTGAGCCAACATCCGGGCAGATAAACTTTGCACATACTTGTCGGGTTCGCTATTATAATAATATGTTTACGAAAATGGGAGATAGAGATCTATTGGTGAAACTAATTTAGAGGAAATATCGGCCCAATTCTTGGATTCTCTGGATCGACAGAATCAGACCCAATCAAACAAAAAGTACTAAAATTCTTAGGGCCAACTTCTGAGCGGAATAACTTTGCCCATACATGTCCGGTTAGCCATTATGATATGTATTTTGAAAATGGGAGAAAGATCAATAGGTAAAACTAATTTAGAGGAAATATCGCCCAAGTTCTTAGACACTCGGTACCGAAAGAATAAGACCTAATCCAGCAGAAAGTACATAAATTCCTTGAGCAAACTTCCAGGCAAAATACAGTTGCCCATACTCGTCCGGTTCGCAATTATAATGATATGTATTTGGAAAAGGGAGATAGAGATCTACAAGTGAAACTGATTTAGAGGTAATATCAGCTCAATTCTTGGATACTCTGGACCGACAGAATGAGACCCAATCGAGCATAATGTACTAAAATTCTCAGGGCCAACATCCGAGTAGAATAAATTAGCCCATACTCGTCTGGTTAACCATTATAATGTGTTTCAAAAATGGGAGATAGAGGCATCAGCCGTATTTTGTCTAGGAACCTCTTTCTCTTATGGAGAAAGAGTTGACAGGCAATATACTAAAAAAAAAAAGTGAAATGCGCCTGCTGTGAAACCGCCCTTTCGAGCATCTTATTCGCAATCCCTTCCAAAGCAAGGATCACAAAAAGAATCGATTTCTTAAAAAGGTAAAGAAAACCACGAAGCAACGAGAGTCCACCTAGCTACATACCCCGTAACCCTCACTCAATGCTCCCCTTGTACAGCTCTCCTCTACCGCTTCACTTCGCTCAGCTCCTACATCTACTCCCTTGACCCCAGTGAAGTGTGAAAGTCACTCGTTTGATGAATTCCTCGTGGAACGTGTAACAGACACGACCTATCTAGCGGCTTCTGTCTCTGCTACTGATAGTGACCGGATTGGGGTACCAGCCTACTCATTCGGACATGATAAGCTCAGAATCTGAGGGATCATCGTTTTTTGAAAATGGCACGTATGAAGACAATGTGCAATCACATGTAATTAGTATAGTGGTAGAAGATGCCTCATCTGATAACGAAGAAGAATTGGCTCGAGTCCGAGAAGCATACTTCTGCGACACTTAAGTCTAAGTGCCTATCCCAACATTGCAGCGATGCTCAAGACATCGAAGACCCGAATGGGGCATTCTTTACAGTGCCGGCGAAGAACAAGAATGATGAGATCCTGTTCTACAGGGGTCTGTATCTACCTCCACCACCACCAGGGCCAATTGTCTCAGATGGTGTTTAAAATGTCGAAACATTCAATGATACAATCAAGACAATGATGAGGAAGAGGGGCGTTAGTTAAAGCGAGCTTGATGGATTCCACAACGGCCGGGGCATACAGGACTCACGTAGTGAGACTTACATGACGAAAAGGCAGAAAGAAGATTGGTTAGAAGATCGAAGGCTGGGTCTCTCTCCTCATGGTTTGGGAGATTTACCGCTTGACCTCCCTTCCCTGAAGAAATATGAAGAAGAAGCAGATCGAGAGTCCTCTTACACAGAAAGTTGGGATTCGAATATAAGCATACCCGACTTGTTCTCTTTAGCTGTAAACTGTACCACAGCGAAGCCATCGGCGCTTCCGGGAAATGAAGAGGGGCTAATAGAGAGGCAAAACCAAACTAAGGTTGGAGAACTCCAAGAAAGATGGCCAATTGATGAGTCGCAACTACTGGGGATCAACCGGAGCACCCTTTTCGCTTTTTAGTAAGAGTGAAAAGGTGAAGAAGCACGAATAGAAAACGCAAGAGTACAAAATGTCATTTATACTAGCTAAAACGTATTCGAATGGAACTGATCCCATAGAGCTACCACAAGCCTGATGCATGAATGAGAGTGGATTTGTAGGTGAGACTAATTTAAAGGAAATATCGGCCTAGATCTTGGATAATCTGGACCGACAAAATAAGACCTAATCCAACTGAAATAACGAAAATTCCATTGGCCAACTTCTAGGCGGAATAACTTTGTCCATACACTTCCGGTTAGCCATTATAATGATACGCATCGGAAAAAGGAAATAGAGGTCAGTAGCTGAAACTGATTTAGAGGAAATATCGGCCCAGTTCTAGGATTCTCTGGACCGACAGAAAGAGACTCAATCAAACAAAAAGTACAAAAATTCTTAGGGCCAACTTCCGAGAGGAATAACATTGCACATACTCTTCCGGTTAGCCATTATAATATGTATTTTGAAAATGGGAGAAAGATCAACAGATAAAACTAATTTAGAGGAAATATCGACCAAGTTCTTGGACACTCGGGATCGAAAGAATGAGACCCAATCCAGCAGAAAGTACATAAATTCCTTGAGTAAACTTCCGGGCAAAATAAAGTTGCCCATACTCGTCCGGTTCGCAATTATGATGATATGTATTTGGAAAAAGGGAGATAGAGATTTGTAGGTGAAACTGATTTAGAGGTAATATCAGCCCAGTTCTTGGATACTCTGGACCAATAGAATGAGACCCAATCCAGCAAAATGTACTAAAATTGTTAGGGCCAACATCCGGGCAGAATAACTTAGCCCATACTGTCCGGTTAGCAATTATAATATGTGTTCAAAAAATGGGAGATAGTGATTTGTAGGTGAAATTAATTTATAGGAAATATCGGCCCAGATCTTGGATTATCTGGACCGACAGAATGAGACCCATTCCAGCTGAAATTACTAAAATTCCATTGGCCAACTTCCAGACGGAATAACTTTGTCCATACACGTCCGGTTAGCCATTATAATGATACACATTAGAAAAATAAGATAGAGATCTGTAGCTGAAATTGATTTAGAGGAAATATCGGACCAGGTCTTGGATTCTCTGGACAGACAGAATGAGACCCAATCTAGCATGAAGTACAAATATTCCTTTAGACAACTTCCAGGCAGAATTAATTTGTCCATACTCGTCCGGTTCGCCATTATAATGATATGTTTTCGGAAAAAGGTGAGAGATATGTAGCGAAAACCGATCTAGAGGAAATCAGTCCAGTTCTTGGATTCTCTAAGCCGACAGAATGAGACCAAATCTCCCTGAAAGTACTAAAATTCCTTGAACCAACTTCCAAGCAGAATTAATTTTCCCATACTTATCCGGATCGCAATTATAATGATAAGTTTTGAAAATAGGAGATAAAGATCTTTAGGTAAACCAGATTTAGAGGAAATATTGGCCCAGTTCTTGGATTCTCTGGACCGACAGAATGAGACCAAATCTAGCTTAAAGTACTAAAATTCCTTGAACCAACTTCCGAGCGGAATAAATTTTCTCAATCTCATCCGTATTGCAATTATAATGATACGTTTTCGAAAATAGGAGATAAAAATCTTTAGGTGAAACTGATTTAGAGGTAATATCAGCCCAGTTCTTGGATTCTCTGGACCTATAGAATGACACCAAATATAGCTGAAAGTACTAAAATTCCTTGAGCCAGCTTCCGGGCAGATTAACATTGCACATACTTGTCGGGTTCGCTATTATAATAATATGTTTACGAAAATGGGAGACAGAGATCTGTTGGTGAAACTAATTTAGAGGAAATATCGGACCAATTCTTGGATTCTCTGGACCGACAGAATGAGACCCAATCAATCAAAAAGTACTAAAATTCTTAGGGCCAATTTCTGGGCCGAATAACTTTCCCCGTACTCGTCCGGTCGACATTATAATATGTATTTTCAAAATAGGAGAAATATCAATAGGTAAAACTAATTCAGAGAAAATATCTCCCAAGTTCTTGGACTCTCGAGGCCGAAAGAATGAGACCTAATCCAGAAGAAAGTACATAAATTCCTTAAGCAAATTTCCTAGCAGAATAAATTGCCCATAATCGTCCGGTTCGCAATTATAATGATATGTATTTGGAAAAGGGAGTTACACATCTGTAGGTGAAAATGATTTAGAGGTAATATCAGCCCAGTTCTTGGATACTCCAAACCGACAGAATGAGACCCAACCCAGTAGAATGTACTAAAATTCTTACGGCCAACATCCGAGAAGAATAACTTAGCCCATATTCATCCGGTTAACCATAATATGTGTTTCAAAAATGGGAGATGGTGATTTGTAGGTGAAGCTAATTTATAGGAAATATCAGCCCAGATCTTGGATTTTCTGGACTGACAGAATGAGACTCAATCCAGCTGAAGTTACTAAAATTCCATTGGCCAACTTCCAGGCAGAATAACTTTGTCCATACACATCCAGTTAGCCATTATAATGATATGTTTCGGCAAAAGGTGATAGAGAATTGTGGCTGAAACTGATTTAGACTTTAGAGGAAATATTGGCGCAGGTCTTGGATTATTTGGACCGCTAGAAGGAGACCCAATCTAGCATAAAGTACAAATATCCCTTTAGCCAACTACCAGGCAGAAATAATTTGCCCATCCTCATCCGGTTCGCCATTGTAACGATATATTTTCAGAAAAAGGATAAAGAGATCGGTAGCTGAAACTGATTTAGAGGAAATCAGTCCAGTTCTTGGATTTTCTAAACCGACAGAATGAGACGAAATCTAGCTAAAAGTACTAAAAATCCTTGAACCAACTTCCAGTCGGAATGAATTTTCCCATACTTATCCGGATCGCAATTAAAATGATACGTTTTGAAAATTGGAGATAAAGATCTTTAGGTGAAACTGATTTAGAGGTAATAGTGGCCCAGTTCTTGGATTCTCTGGACCGACAACATGAGACCAAATCTAGCCGAAAGTACTAAAATTCCTTGAACCAACTTCCCGGCGGAATAAATTTTCTCATACTCATCTGTATTGCAATTATAACGATACGTTTTCGAAAATAGCAGATAAAAATCTTTACGTGAAACTGTTTTAGAGGTAATATTGGCCCAGTTCTTGGATTCACTAGACCGACAAAATGAGAACAAATCTAGCTTAAAGTACTAAAATTCCTCGAGCCAACTTCCAGGCAGATTAACTTTGCATATACTTGTCGGGCTCGCCATTATAATAATATGTTTACGAAAATGGGAGATAGAGATCTGTTGGTGAAACTAATTTAGAGGAAATATCGGCCCAGTTCTTGGATTCTCTGGACCGAATGAATGAGACCCAACCAAAACAAAAGTACAAAAATTCTTAGGGCCAACTTCCGGGTGGAATAACTTTGCCCACAATCGTCCGGTTAGCCATTATAATATGTATTTTGAAAATGGGAGAAAGTTCAGTAGGAAAAACTAATTTAGAGGAAATATCGCCCAAGTTCTTGGACTCGGGACCGAAAGAATGAGACCCAATCTAGCAAAAAGTACATAAATTCGTTGAGCAAACTTCCAGGCAGAATAAAGTTGCGCATACTCGTCCAGTTCGCAATAATAATGATATGCATTTGGAAAAGGGAGATAGAGATCTGTAGGTGAAACTGATTTAGAGGTAATATCAGCCCAGTTCTAGGATACACTGGACAGACAGAATGAAACCCAATCCAGTAGAATGTACATAAATTCTTAGGGCCAACATCCGGGCAGAATAACTTAGCACATACTCGTCCGGTTAGCCATTATAATGTGTTTAAAAAATGGGGGATAGTGATTTGTAGGTGAAACTAATTTATAGGAAATATCGGCCAAAATCTTGGATTATCTGGACCGAAAGAATGAGTTCCAATCCAGCTGAAATAACAAAAATTCCATTGGCCAAATTCCAAGCGGAATAACTTTGTCTATACACGTCCGGATAGCCATTATAATGACACGCATCGGAAAAAGAAGATAGAGATCTGTAGCTGCAACTGATTTTAAGGAAATATCGGCCTAGGTCTTGGATTCTTTGGACCGACAGAATGAGACCCAATCTAGCATAAAGTACAAATAATCCTTTAGCCAACTTCCTAGCGGAATTAATTTGTCCATACTCGTCCAGATCGCCATTATAATGATATATTTTCGCAAAAAGGAGAGAGATCTGTAGCTGAAACTGATTTAGAGGAAATCAATCAGTTATTGGATTCTCTAAACCGACAGAATGAGACCAAATCTAGCTGAAAGTACTAAAATTCCTTGAACCAACTTCCAAGCGGAATGAGTTTTCCCATACTTATCTGGATCGCAATTATAATGATATGTTTTAAAAATGGGACATAAATATCTTTAGGTGAAACTGATTTAGAGGTAATATTGGCCCAATTCATAGATTCTCTAGACTGACAGAATGAGACCAAATCTAGCCGAAAGTACTAGAATTTCTTTAACCAACTTCCGGGCGGAATAACTTTGTCCATAAACGTCCGGTTAGCCATTATAATGATACGGAACGGAAAAAGAAGATAGAGATCTGTAGCTGAAATTGATTTCGAGGAAATATCGGCGCAGGTCTTAGATTCTTTGGACCGACAAAATGAGACCCAATCTAGCATAAAGTACAAATATTCCTTTAGCCAAATTCCAGGCAAAATTAATTTGTCCATACTCGTCCGGATCGCCATTATAATGATATGTTTTCGGAAAAAGGACAGATCTGTAGCGGAAACTGATTTAGAGGAAATCAGTCAGTTATTGGAATCTCTAAATCGACAGAATGAGACCAAATCTAGCTGAAAGTACTAAAATTCCTTGAACCAACTTCCAAGCAGAATAAATTTTCCCATACTTATCCGAATCACAATTATAATGATACGTTTTGAAAATGGTAGATAAATATCTTTACGTGAAACTGATTAAGAAGAAATACTGGCCCAATTCTTAGATTCTCTAGACTGACAGAATGAGACCAAATCTAGCCGAAAGTACTAGAATTCGTTTAACCAACTTCCGGGCGGAATAAATTTTCTCATACTCATCCGTATTACAATTATAATGATACGTTTTCGAAAATAGGAGATAAAAATCTTTGGGTGAAACTGATTTAGAGGTAATATCGGCCCAGTTCTTGGATTCTCTGTACCGACAGAATGAGGCCAAATCTAGCTGAAAGGAATAAATTCCTTCAGCCAACTTCCGGGCAGATTAACTTTGCACATGCTTGTCGGGTTCGCTATTATAATTATGTGTTTACAAAAATGGGAGATAGAGATCTGTTGGTGAAACTAATTTAGAGGAAATATTGGCCTCTTGGATTCTCTGGACCAATAAAATGAGTCCCAATTAATCAAAGAGTACTTAAATTCTTAGGGCCAACTTCCGGGCGGAATAACTTTGCCATACTCGTCCGGTTGGCCATTATAATATGTATTTTGAAAATAGGAGAAAGATCAGTAGGTAACACCACTAATTTAGAGGAAATATCGCCCAAGTTCTTGGACTCTCGGGACCGAAAGTATCCCATAATCTTCCGGTTTGCAATTTTAATGATATGTATTTGGAAAAGAAGATAGAGATCTGTAGGTGAAACTGATTTAGAGGTAATATCAGCCCAGCTCTTGGATACTCCCGATCGACAGAATCAGACCCTATGAAGTACAATGTACTAAAATTCGTACGGCCATTATAATGTGTTACAAAAATGGGAGATAGTGATTTGTAGGTGAAACAAATTTATAGGAAATATTGGGCCAGATCTTGGATTATCTGGACCGATAGAATGAGACCCAATCCAGCTGAAATTAATAAAATTCCAAATAACTTTATCCATACACGTCCGGTTAGCCGTTATAATGATACACATTGGAAAAAGGAGCTACAGATCAGTAGTTGAAACTGATTTAGAGGAAATATCGACCCAGGCCTTGGATTCTCTGGACCAACAGAATGAGACCCAATATAGCATAAAGTACAAATATTCCTTTAGCCAACTACCAGACGGAATTAATTTGCCCATACTCATCCGGTTCGCCATTATAATGATATGTTTTCGGAAAAAAGAGAAAGAGATTTGTAGCTGAAACTGATTTACAGGAAATCAGTCCAGTTCTTAGATTCTCTAAACTAATAGAATGAGACCAAATCTAGCTAAAAGTACTAAAATTCCTTAACCAATTTCCAGGCGGAATAAATTTTCCCATACTTATCAGGATTGCAATTATAATGACACGTTTTGAAAATGGGAGATAAAGATCTTCAAGTGAAACAGATTTAGAGGTAATATTGGCCAAATTCTTGGACTCTCTAGACTGACAGAATGAGACCAAATATAGCCGAAAGTACTAAAGTTCCTTGAACCAACTTTCGGGCGGAATAAATTTTCTCATACTCATCTATACTGCAATTATAATAATACGTTTTCGAAAATAGGAGATAAAAGACTTTAGGTGAAACTGATTTAGAGGTAATATCGGCTCAGTTCTTGGATTCTCTGGACTGACAGAATGAGACCAAATATAGGTGAAAGTACTAAAATTCCTTGAGCCAACTCCCGGGCAGATTAACGTTGCACATACTGATCGGGTTCGCTATTATAATAATATGTTTACGAAAATGGGAGATAGAGATCTGTGTTAGTGAAACTAATTTAGAGGAAATATCAGCCCAGTTCTTGGATTCTTTGGACCGACAGAATTAAACCCAATCAAACAAAAAGTACACAAATTCTTAGGGCCAACTTCCGGGCAGAATAACTTTGCGCATACTCGTCCGGTTAGCCATTATAATACGTATTTTGAAAATGGGAGAAAGATCAGTCGGTAAAACTAATTTTGGGGAAATACATAAATTAGTATGTAAATTCCTTGAGCAAACTTTCAGGCAGAATAAAGTTGCCCTAAGATTAACCTTGCACATACTGATCGGGTTTGCTATTATAATAATATGTTTATGAAAATGGGAGATAGAGATCTGTGTTAGTGAAACTAATTTACAGGAAATATCAGCCCAGTTCTTGGATTCTTTGGATCGACAGAATTAGACCCAATCAAACAAAAAGTACAAAAATTCTTAGGGCCAACTTCCGGGCGGAATAACTTTGCCCATACTCGTCCGGTTAGCCATTATAATATGTATATTGAAAATGGGAGAAAGATCAATCGGTAAAACTAATTTTGGGGAAATACGTAAATTAGTACGTAAATTCCTTGAGCAAACTTCCAGGCAGAATAAAGTTGCCCATAATTATCCGGTTCACAATTATAATGAAATGTATTTGGAAAAGTAGATAGAGATCTGTAGCTGAAACTGATTTAGAGGCAATATCGGCCCAGCTCTTGGATACTCCCGACCGACAGAATGACACACAATCCAGTAGAATGTACTAAAATTCTTACGGCCAACATCCGGGAAAAAATAACTTAGCCAATACTCGTCCGTTTAGCCATTATAATATGTGTTTCAAAAATGGGAGATAATGATTTGTGGGTGAAACTAATTTATAGGAAATATCGGCCCAGATCTTGGATTATCAGGATTGATAGAATGAGACCCAATCTAGCTGAAATTACTAAAATACCATTGGCCTACTTCTAGGCAGAATAACTTTGCCCATACCCGTCCGGTTAGCCATTATAATCATACGTTTCGGAAAAAGGAGATAGAGAATTGTAGCTGAAACTGATTTAGGGGAAATATCGGCCCAAGTCTTGCATTCTCTGAACCGATAGAATGAGACACAATCTAGCATAAAGTACAAATATTCCTTTAGCCAACTTCCAGGCGGAATTAATTTGCCCATACTCATCCGATTCGCCATTATAATTATATGTTTTCGGAAAAAGGAGGAAGAGATCTGTAGCTGAAACTGATTTTGAGGAAATCAGTCCAGTTCTTGGAATTTCTAAACCGACAGAATGAACCAAATCTATAAAAGAACTAAAATTCCCTGAACCAACTTCCAGGCGGAATAAATTTTCCCACACTTATCCGGATTGAAATTATATTGATACGTTTCGAAAATGGGAGATAAAGATCTTTAGGTGAAACTGATTTAGAGGTAACATTGGCCCAATTCGTGGATTCTCTGGACTGACAGAATTAAACCAAATCTGGCCGAAAGTACTAAAACTCCTTGAACCAACTTCTGAGCGGGTTATGGTCAATCAGGAATGGCTTTCAGCCTTGTAAACTTGAAAGGGTTATGGTTAATGAGGAATGGCTTTCAGCCTTCCCTTCTTCTCATGCCAACTTTGACAGCCCAGACATTTCAGACCACTCCCCCATCTCTCTACCTATTCAGCCCTGCCCTTCCTTTGGGGCCAAACCCTTTAAATACTTTGACATGTGGGCCTCTCACCCCTCTTTTTTAACCACAGTCCTTCAGGGTTGGGAAAAACCTGTCGCTGCTTTCTCTTCCCCCCTCATTGCATTTTCTACAAAGCTCAAAAATGTCAAGGCAGCTTTCAAGGATTGGATTTCCAATACTTTTGGGAACATATCTAAACAGGTTTTGGAATGCAAGGACAAACTTGGCTCAATTCAGATTCGGCTGCAATCGGGTCATTGCAATGGTGCTTTAGCAGATGAAGAAAAGGCTACTTCTCTTGAGCTCTCTTCCTTACTTGCTCGAGAAGAGAGCTTTTTGAAGCAGAAATCTAGAATCAAGTGGCTTGAGCTGGGTGACTCTAATTCTGCTTATTTTCACAGATCTCTGAAGGCCAAAGTTAATGCAAACTCCATTGTTCATCTTACAGCCCAGGATGGTTCCATTGTCTCCACTGTTAAAGGTATCAAAGACTTGGCTGTTCAGCATTTCGAGGGCCTCTTCACCAGCTCTCAGTTGGCCTCCCCTCCCATCCCGAATGGCCTACTCAACAAATTCATCCTCTCGGCCCTCCATGACTCTTTGAGCTCCATTCCTAATGAAGATGAGATTGCACCCGCTATCCTCTCTCAAGGTTTCCGGAGCCCTAGGCCCGGATGGCTTCAGTATGGGGTTCTTTTTAGCTGCCTAGGACATTATCAAGCTGGATCTTATTGCTGCCATTGTCAGCTTCTTCTACAACCCTTATCAGGTCAAAGATATCCACACTTTTCTCTGCCTCATCCCCAAGAAGGACGGTGCCTCTGCTATGAATGATTTCAGGCCCATTGCTCTTTGCAACCTCTTGTACAAATTTATTGCCAAGATCCTTGCTAGGCGGCTCAAAAGTGTGGCGGATATTCTTGTCAGTGACAACCAATCTGCTTTCAACCCTGAAAGACATATCTCGGACAACATCCTTATTTGTCATGACATTGTCAGAGCTTTGAGAGGAAAAATCATTCCCCTGCTATTCTCCGGAAGATTGACATCCACAAAGCCTTTTATTCTTTAAGGTGGGACTTTATAAGTCAGGTGATGACCAAGATGGGATTTCCTTGTATCTTTGTCAATTGGATTCAGGCTTGTAGCTCTTCCCCAAAGTTTTCTGTGCTTGTTAATGGCAGCCTGGCAGGCTACTTCGATGCCTCTGTGGGAATTAGACAAGGCTGCCCTTTGTCCCCTTATTTGTTTACTTTGGCTTTGGAAGCTCTCTCGAGGGACATCCAAATTTGCACTGAACAACAGCTTATTGTGCCTATGCCTAAGTGTGAAGCTCTCAACCTCTCTCATTTGGCCTTTGCGGATGACTTGATGATCCTCTCCAAGGCTTCGTTAGCCTCTCTAGAGTCCATTAAGCTTTGCTTGCAGCACTTTCATGAGCTATCGGGCCTGCGCATCAACCCCTCAAAGTCCTTCATTTTCTTTGCGGGGGATTCTGAGCTGGACGAGGCTCCTTTGCTTCAAAGATCTGGTTTTCAAGAAGGTCACGTTCCTGTTAAGTATTTAGGTCTTCCTTTGATCCCTGCCAGGCTTTCAACTCATCACTGCACTCCTATGCTTGACCTTATTCGGAAAAGGCTGCAATTATAGAAAGGCAAGCTTCTCTCATATGCTGGTAGGCTGGTTCTTATCAAATCAGTCTTGGAATCTTCGAATATCTGGAATCTATGGGTTGCCTCAAGCTACTATAAAGTCCTTGGAATCCCTTTTAGCTTCCATCCTCTAGAAGGGCATAGATACTTCCAGATTTTTTCACCCCCTTCCCTGGGCTGCTGTGTCTGCCAAAGAATGAAGGAGGCATGGGCATCAGAAGAATCAAAGAAGTGAACTTGGTTGATATCTTGAACTTAATATAGAAGATTGCTTCAAAGCAAAAGAGCATCTGGGTTGACTGGATATACTCAGGGCCCCTTCGGCATGATTCCATTTGGACGGCTTCCCTGTCAGTTTCACCTAAAGATATTTATCTCCCATTTTCAATACGTAGCATTATAATTGTGATCCGGATAAGTATGGGAAATTTTATTCCGCTTGGAATTTGGTTCAAGGAATTTTAGTACTTTCAGCTAGATTTGATCTCATTCTGTCGGTTTAGAGAATCTAATAACTAACTGATTTCCTCTAAATCAGTTTCAGCTACAGATCTCTCTCTTTTTTCCGAAAACATATCATTATAATGGTGATCCGGACGAGTATGGACAAATTAATTTCGCTTGGAAGTTGGCTAAAGGAATATTTGTACTTTATGCTATTGGGTCTCATTCTGACGGTCCAAAGAATGGAAGACCTGGGCCGATATTTCGTAAAAATCAGTTTCAGCTACAGATCTCTATCTTCTTTTTCCAATGCGTATCATTATAATGGCTAACCGGACGTGTATAGACAAAGTTATTCCGCTTGGAACTTGGCCAATGGAATTTTAGTTATTTTAGTTGGATTAGGACTCATTCTTTCGGTCCAGATAATCCAAGATCTGGGCCGATATTTCCTATAAATTAGTTTCACCTACAAATCACTATCCCCCATTTTTGAAACACATTATAATGGCTAACCGGACGAGTATGGGCTAAGTTATTCTGCCCGGATGTTAGCCATTATAATGTGTTTAAAAAATGGGGGATAGTGATTTGTAGGTGAAACTAATGTATAGGAAATATCGGCCCAGAACTTGGATTATCTGGACCGAAAGAGTGAGTCCCAATCCAGCTAAAATAACTAAAATTCCATTGGCCAACTTCTAAGTGAAATAACTTTGTCCATACACGTCCGGTTAGCCATTATAATGATACGGATCGGAAAAGAAGATAGAGATCTATAGCTGAAATTGATTTTGAAGAAATATCGTCCCAGGTCTTGGATTCTTGGACCGACAGAATGAGACCCAATCTAGCATAAAGTACAAATATTCCTTTAGCCAACTTCCAGGCAAAATTAATTTGTCCATACTCGTCCGGATTGCCATTATAACGATATGTTTTCGGAAAAAGGAGAGAGATCTGTAGGTGAAACTGATTTAGAGGAAATAAGTCAGTTATTGGATTCCCTAAACCGACAGAATGAGACCAAATCTAGCTGAAAGTACTAAAATTCCTTGAACCAACTTCCAAGCGGAATAAATTTTCCCATACTTATCCTGATCGCAATTATAATGATACATTTTGAAAATGGGAGATAAATATCTTTCGCTGAAACTGATTTAGAGGAAAATATGACCCAGTTCTTTTTTTTTTTTGGGTGAATAAAAGAATTCATTACCAAGGAAAAAAAGGAAAGACAGGGGCCCCCAAAGGGAGAATACAACAGCCCTCGGCTAAACAAAGCTATCAGCTAGAGGCTGCTGAAGCAGAAAAAGAAACATTTGGGACACCCCAGGAGACAACAATAAGCCTGTTCCTTGGGGTGTCAGCACAAAAAGAGGGAGGAGCTGACAACAATTTGGAGGAAATTTCAAAGGAGATGGATTCCCAAATCTAATGAAAAGACCGAGAGTTGGAGGTCCATTTCCTGATATTTGGCTCCATCCAAATATGGTTGATGGCAGCATAAAAAGCCAACTTCCCAACGGTGTCACATATAGACGAGCCTCTGAAGGTGATATCTACCCAAATCCATTCTCTTGAGAATGGCAGTATTCTTCTTTGGGTAGGCCAGCACTTAGAAAGGATACCCTTCCAGATGGCTTTAGAGGTCGGGCACTCAAAGAACAGATGATCAGAGTCTTCAATGTTGCTCCAACAAAGACAAGAAGACTGGGAACTTGGATGTGACGTCCCGAGCGGGAAAGCTTGAGTAGGAAGGCAGTTGGTGAAGACTCTCCAAGTCGTGAAACAATGCCTAGGGATGTGATGCTTGAACCAGAGAAGCTTCCTCCAACCAGCCACCAAGCCTTTGAAGCGGATAAGGTTCCAAGCAGCCTTGGAAGATAATTTCTGCGAGCCAACTGCTGTCCAGAGGACACAATCGCCCCTAGAAGGCAGCCTTCTTTGGATGGTCTGAAGATCAATCCAAAGGAGAGGGAGAGGCTATGAAGAGGTAGGGGGAGGGGCCCAATCATTGTGATGAAGGATGTCCGCAACCCGAGCCATCCTATGAAGACCTGAGGCATAGATCGTCCTTGGGGTGACAAGATGTAAAAGAATTCCTTTAGGGTGCCAATGATCCAACCAAAGGGAGGTGGAGAGGCCATCTCCAATGTGGGATTGGAGAAAAGGGAGCACAATGTGGTGGTATTCCAGGATCTTGCGCTAGACCCAGGAAGCATCAGAGGAGCCAGAAGCAGTCCAAATGGAATCTTGCCGAAGGGGGCCCGAGTAAACTTAATCAACCCATATGCTTTTCTGTTTTGAAGCTAAGTTCCAGATCAGCTTGATGATACCAGCCTTGTTGACTTCTTTGATTCTTCTAATGCCCAGACCTCCCTCCTTTTTTGGGAGGCACACAGAAGCCCAAGAAGTGGGGTGGAGGAATCTAGAAGAATCAGCTCCCTTCCAAAGAAAAGAGGCCAGCAGAGATTCCAAGGTCTTTATAGTAGCTTGCGGAAGCCCATAGATTCTGGTCCAATAGATATAAGAAGCCTCCAAGACAGATCTGATAAGGACCAGCCTACCTACATAAGATAGAAGCTTTCCTTTCCACAGCTGCAGTCTTTTCCTTATGAGACCTAACATGGGGGTGCAATGATGAGCAGTGAGCCTAGCCGAAATCAAAGGAAGGCCCAGGTTGTGAAACCCGGTCAAATTTCCGAATAAATTTGAACTTTTAAAATCTTTGTGATTTCAGGTTCTGGTTCAATATTTGGCCATGCTAGCCTCTAAGTTGTGGGCCGTCTTGATTAAGAAATTCAGACTCTATCTCGCGACTCGTCTCGTAAAGGCATTCCGATCGCCCAACTACCGGTGGCGTTAAATGAGTCTCGAGGCGTCGCCAGCGGAAGACAACACATAAGCGTGGCATGCTGGATTGATGGCCTGCGAAGCCTCTCTCTGTCTTAAGCCGAATCTCAGGTAAGAGTCCCATTTTATATGTATATATGTTGTATTTTTAATTAATTAGTGTATTAGAGGGCAGAATAGTAATTTTACCTTGTGGGATCCCGCACTGAGCTACCTGCAGTGCTCCGTTTTGTGCTAGGACCTCCCTAATTAAAGCTCAATGCAAGTATAATTTAAAATATATTTATATAACTCCCGAATAGGGTTAGAAGGGTATTTTAGTAAAACTCACCGTTCCCGTGAAGTAATAATTTTCGGATCAAATATATTGGAAAAAGGTATAAATAAAGAATCAATTTTAGAAATAATTTATGATCAAATGACCATTAGGTTAAGCTTAAGTTTATAAATATAACCCTCTTTCTATTATTCACAAAAGAGAGGAAAATCGGAGAAGGAAGAAAGAAAGGGAAAGAGAAGAGAAGAAAGAGGATTATATATTGAGACATCTTGCGCCTAATTCGGGCTTAAAGCTTCCATTAGAAGGCTGCGATTACGATTAGAGTAAGCCTTGGTGAATCCTTGCTGTGTAATTACCTTCTTTTTCCTCTAAATTTCTTCTAAAACTGCTCTAAATCTCCCTAAGTTCATCTAGTATAGCGCCAGGTGCTGTCGAAGTAAATACCGCCATTAAAGGTCTAATTTGAGCTAACTTTTATAGATTTTACTATTTATAATGCTGTCTCTGCCATCTAGGTTGATTATGCCTGAATCTCCATGGCATACCTCTAATAAGCCCAATTTCTGCTCCCATTAACTAGTCCATGAACCCTAGCTAAGAAATGTAGGTTTAATTGAAGAAATTTCTAAATTAACTAACTAAGTATGAAATTGGAACCCAAAATAGATTGACCCACCTTAAATTAATGTTAAAACTCCTAATTTGGGCCATACATGCAAAGATCGGCCAATCAAGCAAAACCCCCAAATTCGGACAGCGACCGGATCTTTGTTGCGGAGCCGGGGGCGGTTGACCGGCTCCCGGAAGTCCGCATCCAGGTCTCCTATTTTTGTGCCCTTATGACCTATACCCCTGGGACTTGACCTTGGACCATCCCAGAACCTATTGCATGGTGTTTGGTATGTTGTTTAGGGTCGTTTCTTTTACGTTTTCTAGTCGGTTTGTTGGATTGTTGGTGGGTAAGCGACTCAGGATTCCTTCTATAACTAATCTATAATATTCTTGTCTCATATTTAGGATTGTCGTCATTTCGCCGCCTATTGGAGTTTATTCACCTAGGCTAGCTACAATTAAGGTAAGGGATTCGACCTTAATTTCTGTGTGTTTATCACATTAATTTCAATTTTATCTTGAATGCCACGCCTACGCATCATTACCTCTATACCTGAAGCTAATGTAGTTTTCTAGCATTTATTTAATGCATTAGATCGTATGTAAAATAGGTTGCACAAAGACATACCGCATTGCATTTGCATTGATTATTTATATGATGTGAATTTATGATGATGGAATTCGGTAAATTATAACTCGGATCACGTGCTTGCCTCATCGTATTTAGCTATCGATTTAAAGGCTAGGTTGATATTCATTACCCAGATCTGCGCCCCTTACCAACAAGGGGGAAAGGTGTTGGGACAACCCGTGGCGAGAGACCGATGTGTTAGTTCCGGGATGCCATCTTCATCCCATGTTAGCGGGTCCCTAATTCCGTTGTAGGAATAAACAGGCGGTGGTTGATCATTTGGGGTCTGTCGGAGTCCGATGTGTTAGTTCGAAGCGGCGGGTCCTCACCGTGGTAGAATGGTTTCGCTCGGGTGACCGAAGGGTTAGTTCGGGACCGAGGCTAGCATCTACTAGCTAGTAGTAGTACTTATACCCTATGAGACTTAGTATACGTGTCTTTAGGAACATGTTAGTTTAGCACGCATCATGGATTTATTGTGTTTGTATGCTTGTACCCCCCTGCGGGCTCGGTTGAGAGCTTCGCCTGTGGATATCCTTATTTTTGGTGATTTAGTTACTTCTAATGTTGGATTTGCGGCCTGGAGTTTGAAGTGCACGATACTTCGTGCGCACGTGATGATTGGGCAACCTCCTGATCTTGGCCTGATAGTCCAGGCTACCTCCCCACTCTTTTATGCTTTATAAATGCTTCATATAGTTATATATAGAATAGTTTCTTGTAAACTTTTACTCTGTAGTACCTTTGAGAACTGTATAGTTGTATCACAAGCCTTATCATTTATATAAATGAAATATCATTTAGACTTCTCTTACTAATGATGTTATCTCTATTAATTAAATTGTTTCCGCTGCCTCTGATTACTGTATCTGTGAGCAATGATTGTGAAGAGGGTACTGCACTTGTGATCCTTGGGGATTGGTTGGATGTCAGAGACACCCCGCCACACTTGGCCCTTAATAACCGGGCCGGGGTGTGACACAGGTACTTGACAGGCAGGTGCCCCTCTTAGAAGCCAGATTTGGCAAGGAAGTCCCTTTTTTGCTGCTCCGAAAGACCCGCGAAGAAGATAAGGGACTTGGAGGGGTTGGTGTGCAAACCTGAAAGCTCATGGAAATGCTGTAAGCAGAGCAAGATGCACTCAAGGGAGGCAATGGAAGGCTTATAGAATATCATCAAGTCATCAGCAAATGCAAGGTGAGTAAGCTTCAAAGCTTTGCACTGGGCATAGGAGTAATGAGCAGCCGATCGATGCAGTCTGCAATTGCCTGAGAGGACTTCCAAAGCCAAAGTGAAAAGGTAGGGGGAGAGAGAACATCCTTGTCGAATTCCCACAGAGGCTCCAAAGTACCCCGCAAGGCTGCCGTTGATAAGAACCGAGAACTTTGAGGAGGAAATGCAACAGCTGATCCAGTGAACAAAAGGCATAGGGAACCCCATCTTGAGGATGACTTCGGAGATATAATCCCATCTCAAAGAATCAAAAGCCTTATGGATGTCTATCTTCAGAAGGATAGCCGGGGCATGATTCTTCCTCTCGAAACCTCTAACAATGTCATTACAGAGCAAAATATTGTCAAAGATGTTCCTTCCTGGAAAGCTGATTGGTTGTCACTGACCAACAAGTCCACAACAGTCTTGAGTCTTCTGGCTAAAATCTTAGCAATAAATTTGTAGAGGATATTGCACAGGGCTATGGGCCTGAAGTCATTCATAGCTGAAGCACCTTCCTTTTTAGGGATAAGGCAAAGGAAAGTATGGTTGACTCCTTTAATCTGGCCCAGGAGCACCTGACACTTTGATGGACTGAATAGCTTTCAAAATCTCATCTTCATTGGGGATAGAACTCAGAGCATCTATGTGGCTGGCGGGCAGGAACTTGTTGAGCAGGTGGTTTTGAAGAGGGGCATTTCCCATCCAAGGGGCATTGAAGATGCCAGTAAAGTGCTGAACAGCCAAGTCCTTTATGTCCTTAACAGTAGTAACAGTAGAACCATCAATGGAAGCGAGCTGAGTGATGGAGCTGGCATTGACATTGGCCTTGACTGATCGGTGGAAATAACCTAAATTTGAATCCCCCAAATCAAGCCATTTAATCCTTGATTTCTGCTTTAGGAAGCCCTCTTCCCGGGAGAGCAAGGAGGAAAGCTCAGCAAAAGTGTCCTTCTTGGTCTCAGCAAGGGAAATATTGTGCAAATCTGCCTGCAGCTGGATCTGAACATTGGCAAGCCTTTCTTTACAATCAGTGACTTGAAGAGATATGTCACCAAAGGTGTTCCTATTCCAAAGCTTGAGAGCTTCCTTGACATTGCGAAGCTTTCGGGAAAAAGCAATAAGGGGAGAGGAAAAAGCATGCACAGGTTTGGACCAAGCCTCCAAAACCGTGGGTAAGAAGGAGGTATGAGCTGACCACATGTCGAAGTATTTGAAAGGTTTGGGCCCGAAGGAGATGTTAGGCTGTATGGCAAGATTAATGGGGGAATGGTCTGAAATGTCAGGATTATCAAAGGTTGCCTGGGAGGACGGGAAGGATGAAAGCCAAGCTTCATTGACTAAAACTCTATCCAGCTTGCAACTGATATGGTGGCTGCCAGTTCTTTTATTACTCCAAGTAAGAGGAAAGCCTATCCATTGAAGGTCATTGACCCCAATGTCATCAATGCAAGCATTAAAAGTGTCCATTGCCTCCAAGTCAAGGTGGTTACCCCCCTGTTTTTCAGAGTTGAAACAGATGACATTAAAGTCACCTCCAAGACCCCAAGGAAGATCTCCAATGCTGCCAGCAATGACTCGCAAATCATCCCAGAGAAGGGACCTTTGGATGGGGCAGTTGAGAGCATAGATGGCCGAGAGAAGGAAGGAAGAGTGGCCAAGAGGATTAGAGAAGCTAAGGTGGATGAATTGCGAGGAAGAGGAAAGAAGGGAGATGGAGATTTTTCTAGGATCCCAGATAACCCAGATACAGCCATTCGGATGGGAGGAATAATTAGAAAAGAGAGACCAACCTGAAGCGATGGAAGAGAGAATTTTAGCAGAGCTTCGCTCCTTGATGTGAGTTTCAAGGAGACAGCAGAAGAAAGGGCGAGAGGAAAGAATTCTAGCGCGAACAGAGGCTTGCTTCGAGGCAGAGTTGAGGCCTCGGGTGTTCCAAATAAGGCCACAGATCATTGAGAAAGAGGGAGGAGGGGCAGAGGGGACTCTAAGAGTCGAGCTATAACAGATCGAGATCTGGTAGCACTACGATGCCTTCGCTTGTAGGAGCAATGGCAAGAAGACAAGCCGGAAGGGCAGTTTAGCTGAGTAGCAGGCGTATCGGGTGAAGGAGAAGAAGAATCTGGGTTAAGGGGCAAAGATGGGCTGGGCAAGATACCCGACCCGATTACAGAATGGGTTAAGTGATGGGGTAAAGATCTGGCTGGCCCAATAACTGAAGAGGCTAGGGAAATATGGGCCGAGACAGAAGGGGCTAAATTTGAAGTACCCTCAGCAGTAGTGGGCCCCAGAGAAGACGAAGCCAAGAACCCTGACGTGGCATTTATCTCTAAAAGGCCTTGGATGGACGAGGCCCGAGAAATCACCGCAGAAGTAGAGGGAGGCAGATGGAGGCTTCCCAAGGGGAACAGCGAAGGCAGAGCATCAGTCGCGGTGGAAAAGGCAGTGAGAGAGCTAGAAAAGGGGGTGTCTGCTGCTGGGGTTTCCGACATCCTGGATCTGCTGCGAGGTAAGACATCAAAAGAGATCTTTTCGGGGCAGTCGAGGGTCCCAGAGTCGTCGTCGTCAGCCAAAAGGCTGAATCTGTTCTGAGTCAGAGCAGCCTGCTGGGAAGCCCTGACAGGCTCAGTTCTGCCAATCGCTTGCGTCGCCGGAGCTTTCAGAGTGTTTCGGTGGTTGGATCTGTATCTTCTTCTACCCCGAGACCTTTGACGGTGGTGGAGAGAACTTTGATGAGGAGGAAGCGTCTCGCTGGCAGTCATTGACGAAGGCTGAACATCTGCAGACGATGTAGCTCCGACAACAGAGGGCTCATCCGGGGGAGGGGAGCAAAGCTTGGAGTCGTGTCCAAACGTTTTACAAACTGAGCACTGGGGAGGCTTCCAATTGTAATGGATTTCTTGCTCGAAGAAGTAGTCGTCGCCTTCTCTGACAGTGATGAAGGTGGGGAGCACATCTTGCGCAGAGAAGTCCGTGCAGAGTCTTGCATAAGCTAGGTGGTCCTTGCGTCTGGTCCTAACATCTGAGAATAATGGTTTACCCAAGACAGACCCCAGAGAGCTGAGCCCATCGGTGCACCAGTAATGAAGAGGCAAACCGGGCAAGGTAATCCAAAGGGGGATCAAAGTAAGGTCCAGTCGCCGGAGTTGCAGTTGGGGATGCCATTGCCGGAGAAAAATTGGTTTCTTACCAATCAGCCAGGGGCCTCCTTCTAAGGCTCGAAGCTTGTCAGAAGCAGAGGAAAACTTGAACAGGAAAAAGCCATTGTTCTTAGATTCTCTAGATTGACAGAATGAGACCAAATCTAGCCGAAAGTACTAGAATTCCTTTAACCAACTTCCGGGCGGAATAAATTTTCTCATACTCATCCGTATTGCAATTACAATGATATGTTTTCGAAAATAGGAGATAAAAATCTTTAGGTGAAACTGATTTAGAGGTAATATCAGCCCAGTTCTTGGATTCTATGGACCGACAGAATGAGGCCAAATCTAGCAGAAAGTAATAAATTCCTTGAGCCAACTTCCGGGCAGATTAACTTTGCACATACTTGTCGGGTTCGCTATTATAATTATGTGTTTACAAAAATAGGAGATAGAGATCTGTTGGTGAAACTAATTTAGAGGAAATATCGGCCTCTTGGACTCTCTGGACCAATAGAATGAGACCCAATCAATCAAAAAGTACTTAAATTCTTAGGGGCAACTTCCGGGCGGAATAACTTTGCCATATTCGTCCGGTTGGCCATCATAATATGTATTTTTAAAATAGGAGAAAGATCAGTAGGTAAAACTAATTTAGAGGAAATATCGCCTAAGTTCTTGGACTCTCGGGACCGAAAGAATGAAACACAATCCAGCATAAAGTACACGAATTCCTTGAGCAAACTACCAGGCAGAATAAAGTATCCCATAATCGTCCGGTTCGCAATTATAATTATATGTATTTGGAAAAGGAGATAGAGAACTGTAGCTGAAACTGATTTAGAGGTAATATCAGCCCAGCTCTTGGATACTCCCCACCGACAGAATGAGACCCTATTTAGTAGAATGTACTAAAATTCTTACGGCCAACATCCGGGAAGAATAACTTCACCCATACTCATCTGGTTAGCCATTATAATGTGTTACAAAAATGGAGATAGTGATTGGTAGGAATTTATAGGAAATATTGGCCCAGATCTTGGATTATGTGGACCGATAGAATGAGACCCAATCCAGCTGAAATTACTAAAATTCCATTGGCCAACTTCCAGGCGGAATAACTTTATCCGTACACGTCCGGTTAGCCATTATAATGATACGCATCGGAAAAATGAGCTAGAGATCTATAGCTAAAACTGATTTAGAGAAAATATCGGCCCAGCTCTTGGATTCTCTGGACCAACAGAATGAGACCCAATATAGCATAAAGTACAAATATTCCTTTAGCCAACTAACAAGCGGAATTAATTTGCCCATACTCTTCCGGTTCGCCATTATAATGATAGGTTTTCAGAAAAGGGAGAAAGAGATTTGTAGTGGAAACTGATTTAGAGGAAATCAGTCCAGTTCTTAGATTCTCCAAATTGACAAAATCAGACCAAATCTAGCTAAAAGTACTACAATTCCTTAACCAATTTCCAGGCGGGATAAATTTTCCCATACTTATCAGGATTGCAATTATAATGATACGTTTTAAAAATGGGAGATACAGATCTTTAGGTGAAAAAGATTTAGAGGTAATATTGGCCCAGTTCTTGGATTCTCTAGACTAACAGAATGAGACCAAATATAGCCGAAAGGACTAAAATTCCTTGAACCAACTTTCGGGCGGAATAAATTTTCTCATACTCATCTATACTGCAATTATAATGATACGTTTTCGAAAATAGGAGATAAAAGACTTTAGGTGAAACTGATTTAGAGGTAATATCGGCTCAGTTCTAGGATTCTCTGGACCGACAGAATGGGACCAAATATAGCTGAAAGTCTAAAATTCCTTGAGCCAACTTCCGGGCAAATTAACTTTGCACATACTGATCGGGTTCGCTGTTATAATAATATGTTTATGAAAATGGGAGATAGAGATCTGTTGGTGAAACTAATTTAGAGGAAATATCAGCCCAGCTCTCAGATTCTTTGGACCGACAGAATGAGACCTAATCAAACAATAAGTACTAAAATTCGTAGGGCCAACTTCCAGGTGGAATAACTTTGCCCATACTCGTCTGGTTAGCCATTATAATATGTATTTTGAAAATGGGAGAAAGATCAGTCAGTAAAACTAATTTTGGGGAAATACGTAAATTAGTACGTAAATTCCTTGAGCAAACTTCCGGGCAGAATAAAGTTGCCCATAATTATCCGGTTTGCAATTATAATGAAATGTATTTGGAAAAGGAAATAGAGATCTGTAGCTGAAACTGATTTAGAGGCAATATCAGCCCAGCTCTTGGATACTCCCGACCGACAGAATGAGACACAATCCAGTAGAATGTACTAAAATTCTTACGGCCAACATCCAGGAAGAATAACATAGCCCATACTCGTCCATTTAGCCATTATAATATGTGTTTCAAAAATGGGAGATAGTAATTTGTGGGTGAAACTAATTTATAGGAAATATCGGCCCAAATCTTGGATTATCAGGACCGACAGAATGAGACCCAATCCAGCTGAAATTACTAAAATACCATTGGCCAACTTCCAGGCAGAATAACTTTGCCCATACACGTCTGGTTAGCCATTATAATGATACGTTTCGGAAAAAGGAGATAGAGAACTGTAGCTGAAATAGATTTAGGGGAAATATCGGCCCAAGTCTGGCATTCTCCGAACTAAGAGAATGAGACCCAATCTAGCATAAAGTACAAATATTCCTTTGGCCAACTTCCAGGCAGAATTAATTTGCCCATACTCATCCGATTCGCCATTATAATTATATGTATTCGGAGAAAGGAGAAAAGATCTCTAGATGAAACGGATTTTGAGGAAATCAGTCCAGTTTTTGGAATCTCTAAACCGACAGAATGAAACCAAATCTAGCTAAAAGAACTAAAATTCCCTGAACCATCTTCCGGACGGAATAAATTTTCCCACACTTATCCGGATTGCAATTATAGTGATACGTTTCGAAAATGGGAGATAAAGATCTTTATGTGAAACTGATTTAGAGGGAATATTGGCCCAGTTCTTGGATTCTCTGGACTGACATAATGAGACCATATCTGGCAGAAAGTACTAAAATTCCTTAAACCAACTTCTGGGCGGGTTATGGTCAATGACGAATGGCTTTCAGCCTTGTAAACTTGACAGAATTATAGTCAATGCGGAATGGCTTTCAGCCTTCCCTTCTTCTCATGCCAACTTAGACAGCCCAGACATTTCAGACCACTCCCCCATCTCTCTAGCTATTCAGCCCTTCCCTTCCTTTGGCCCCAAACCCTTTAAATACTTCGACATGTGGGCCTCTCACCCCTCTTTTTTAACCACAGTTCTTCAGGCTTGGGAAAAACCTGTCACTGCTTTCTCTTCCCCCCTCATTGCAATTTCTAGAAAGCTCAGAAAAGTCAAGGCAGCTTTCAAGGATTGGAATTCCAGTACTTTTGGGAACATATCTAAACAGGTTTTGGAATGCAAGGACAGACTTGGCTCAATTCAGATTCGGCTGCAATTGGATCATTGCAATGGTGCTTTAGCAGATGAAGAAAAGGCTTCTCTTGAGCTCTCTTCCTTTTTTTTTGGGTGAATAAGAATTTCAATACCAAAAGAAGAAGAGAAGAAATTACAAAAGGCCCTAAAGAGGAAGAGCCCAACCAGCCAGCCTAAGCATTAGCCGGAGCAACCAAGGAGACATTTGAGAGACCCCAGGACTGAACAATGGTCCTGTTCCTATGGGTGTCTCTACAAGTAGAGGGGGGAAGTAAGGATAGTTTTGCTTTAATTTCAAAAGAAATGGAATCCCAAATCTTTTGGAAAGGCCGAGAGATGGAAGTCCATTTTCTCAAATTACGCTCCATCCAAATATGGTTGAGAGTAGCACAGAAAGCCATCTTCCCGACCGTGTCACAAGTAGAGGAGCTAGCGAAAGTCATATCAATCCAAATCCATTCTCTAGCGAAGGGAAGAATACGCCTTCGGACAGGCCAGCATTTAAGGAGCACCCCCTTCCATATTGCAGCTGCAGAACAATCAAAGAAGAGATGGTTCAGATCTTCATCATTGTTCCAGCAGGGAGACAATTGTTGAAAACTCTCCAGGCTGTAAAGCAATGCCTAGGAATGTGATGCTTGAACCAAAGGAGCCTGTGCCAAGGGACCAAGGGGCCTTTCAGGCGAATAAAATTCCAAGCAGCCTTGGAAGAGAAGGAGCAAGAGCTGTTGGAGTTCCAATTGACGCAATCACCTCTTGAGGCAACCCTTCTAGTGACCAGATGGAGGTCATTCCAGATAGGAGTGAGGATAGGACCAGAGATGGGGGGGAGCCCAACCATTGTGGTCTAAAATATCAGCAACCAATGAAAGCCTATGTAAGCCTGAGGAGTAGATGGATCTGGGGGTAACCCGATGAAGCAGAATTCCCATAGGGTGCCAGTTGTCAAGCCAGAGGTAGGTAGATTGACCATCACCAATGGTAGAGCGAATGACTTGAAGAGCCAAATGACGGCTGGCAATGATTTTCTTCCAAACCCAAGAAGCATCGGAACCCACAGAGGCAGTCCAAATGGAATCATGGCAAAGGCGGCCCGAGTAGATCCAATCAACCCAAATGCTCTTCTTTTTTAGGCTATCTTCCAGAGGAGCTTGAAAATACCAGCTGAGTTCACTTCTTTGATACGCCGAATGCCTAGACCTCCTTCCTTCTTGGGAAGGCACACTGCAGCCCAACTCAAGGGATGAAGAAACCTGGAGGAGTCAGAGCCCTTCCAAAGGAATGAAGCCATAAGAGCTTCCATGGCCTTGATAGTAGATTGAGGGAGTCCATAGATACCCGACCAGTAGATATACGAGGCTTCCAGAACTGATCTAATGAGGGTTAGCCTGCCAGCATACGAAAGAAGCTTGCTTTTCCATAGCTGAAGTCTCTTACGGATCATGTCCAACAAGGGGGTGCAGTGATGAGCAGAAAGTCTAGCAGTGATCAAAGGAATCCCTAAGTATTTGACAGGCAACTGACCTTCAGTGAAGCCAGAGATGGCTAGGAAGATTGCTTTGTCAGCCTCAGTAACTCCAGCAAAGAAGATGAGGGACTTGGATGGGTTGATGCGCAAACCTGAGAGCTCTTTGAATTGCTGGAGACAAAGTAAAATAGTCTCTAAGGACGCAAGCGAAGCCTTGAGCTCTCTTCCTTACTTGCTCGAGAAGAGAGCTTTCCGAAGCAGAAATCGAGAATCAAGTGGCTTGAGCTGGGGGACTCTAATTCTGCTTATTTTCACAGATCACTGAAGGCCAAAGTTAATGCAAACTCCATTGTTCATCATACAGCCCTGGATGGTTCCATTGTCTCCACTGTTAAAGGTATCAAAGACTTGGCTGTTCAGCATTTCAAGGGCCTCTTCACCAGCTCTCAGTTGGCCCCCCTCCCATCCCGAATGGCCTACTCAACATATTCATCCCCTCGGCCCTCCATGACTCTTTGAGATCCATTCCTAATGAAGATCAGATTGCGATTGCTTTCCTCTCTCAAGGTTTTGGGAGCCCCAGGCCTGGATGGCTTCAGTATGGGGTTCTTTTTAGTGGCCTGGGACATTATCAAGCTGGATCTTATTGCTGCCATTGTCAGCTTCTTCTACAACCCTTATTAGGTCAAAAGTATCCACACTTTTCTCTGCCTCATACCCAAGAACGACGGCGACTCTGCTATGATCGATTTCAGGCCCATTGCTATTTGCAACCTCCGGTACAAATTTATTGCCAAGATCCATGCTAGGCGGCTCAAAAGTGTGGTGGATATTCTTGTCAGTGACAACCAATCCGGTTTCATCCCTGGAAGACATATCTCGGACAACATCCTTATTTGTCACAACATTGTCAGAGCTTTGAGAGGAAAAATCATTCCCCTGCTATTCTCCTGAAGATTGACATCCACAAAGCCTTTGATTCTTTAAGGTGGGACTTCATAAGTCAGGTGATGACCAAGATGGGATTTCCTTGTACCTTTGTCAATTGGATTCAGGCTTGCAGCTCTTCCCCAAAGTTTTCTGTGCTTGTTAATGGCAGCCCGGAAAGCTACTTCGATGCCTCTGTGGGAATTAGACAAGGCTGCCCTTTGTCCCCTTATTTGTTTACGTTGGCTTTGGAAGCTCTCTCCAGGGACATCCAAACTTGCACTGAACAACAGCTTATTGTGCCTATGCCAAAGTGTAAAGCTCTCAACCTCTCTCTTTTGGCCTTTGCGGATGACCTGATGATCTTCTCCAAGGCTTCGTTAGCCTCTCTGGAGTCCATTATGCTTTGCTTGCAGCACTTTCATGAGCTATCGGGCCTGTGCATCAACCCCTCAAAGTCCCTCATTTTCTTTACAAGGGATTCTGAGCTAGACAAGGCTCCTTTGCTTTAGAGATCTGGTTTTCAAGAAGGTCGCCTTCCTGTTAAGTATTTGGGTCTTCCTTTGATCCCTGCCAGGCTTTCATCTCATCACTGTACTCCTATGCATGACCTCATTCGGAAAAGGCTGCAATTAGGGAAAGGCATGCCTCTCTCATATGTTGGTAGGCTGGTTCTTATCAGATCAGTCTTGGAATCTTCGTATATCTAGGTTGCCTCAAGCTACTATAAAGTCCTTGGAATACCTTTTAGCTTCCATCCTCTGGAAGGATAAAGATACTTCCAGATTTCTTCACCCCCTTCCCTGGATTGCTGTGTGTCTACCGAAGAATGAAAGAGGCTTGGGCATCAGAAGAATCAAAGAAGAGAACTTGGCTGGGACCTTGAAGTTAATCTGGAAAATTGCTTCAAAGCAAAAGAGCATATGGGTTGACTGGATATACTCAGGGCCCCTTCGGCATGATTCCATTTGGACGGCTTCCCTGTCAGTTTCACCTAAAGATATTTATCTCCCATTTTCAAAACGTATCATTATAATTGCGATCCAGATAAGTATGGGAAATTTTATTCCGCTTGGAAGTTGGTTCAAGGAATTTTAGTACTTTCAGCTAGATTTGGTCTCATTCTGTCGGTTTAGAGAATCCAATAACTAACTAATTTCCTCTAAATCAGTTTCAGCTACAGATCTCTCTCCTTTTTCCGAAAACATATCATTATAATGGCGATCCGGACGAGTATGGACAAATTAATTTCGCCTGGAAGTTGGCTAAAGGAATATTTATACTTTATGCTATTGGGTCTCGTTCTGTCGGTCCAAAGAATGCAAGACCTGGGCCGATATTTGCTAAAAATAAGTTTCAGCTACAGATCTCTATCTTCTTTTTCCGATGCGTATCATTATAATGGCTAACCGGACGTGTATGGACAAAGTTATTCCGCTCGGAAGTTAGCCAATGGAATTTTAGTTATTTTACCTAGACTGGGACTCATTCTTTCGGTCTAGATAATCCAAGAACTGGGCCGATACTTCTTATAAATTAGTTTCACGAACAAATCACTATCCCCCATTTTTTAAACACATTATAATGGCTAACCGGACGAGTATGGGCTAAGTTATTCTGCCCGGATGTTAGCCATTATAATGTGTTTCAAAAATGGGGGACGGTGATTTGTAGGTGAAACTAATTTATAGGAAATATCGGCCCAGATCTTGGGTTATCTGGACCGAAAAAATGAGTCCCAATTCAGCTAAAATAACTAAAATTCCATAGGCCAACTTCCAAGCGGAATAACTTTGTCCATACACGTCCGCTTAGCCATTATAATGATACGGATCGGAAAAAGAAGATAGAGATCTATAGCTGAAATTGATTTTAAGGAAATATCGGCCCAGGTCTTCGATTCTTTGGACTGACAGAATGAGACCCAATCTAGCATAAAGTACAAATATTCCTTTAGCCAACTTCCAGGCGAAATTAATTTTTCCATACTCGTCCGGATCGCCATTATAATGATATGTTTTCGGAAAAAGGAGAGAGATCTGTAGCTGAAACTGATTTAGAGGAAATCAGTCAGTTATTGGATTCTCTAAACCGACAGAATGAGACCAAATCTAGCTGAAAGTACTAAAATTCCTTGAACCAACTTCCAAGCGGAATAAATTTTCCCCCACTTATCCGGATCGCAATTATAATGATACGTTTTGAAAATGGGAGATAAATATCTTTAGGTCAAATTGATTTAGAGGAAATACCGACCCAGTTCTTAGATTCTCTAGACTGACAGAATGAGACCAAATATAGCCGAAAGTACTAGAATTCCTATAACCAACTTCTGGGTGGAATAAATTTTCTCATACTCATCCGTATTGCAATTATAATGATACGTTTTCAAAAATAAGAGATAAAAATCTTTAGGTGAAACTGATTTAGAGGTAATATCAGCCCAGTTCTTGGATTCTCTGGACAGACAGAATGAGGCAAAATCTAGCTGAAAGTAATAAATTCCTCGAGCCAACTTCCGGGCAGATTAACTTTGCACATGCTTGTCGGGTTTGCTATTATAATTATGTGTTTACGAAAATGGGAGATAGAGATCTGTTGGTGAAACAAATTTAGAGGAAATATCGGCCTCTTGGATTCTCTAGACCAATAGAATGAGACCCAATCAATAAAAAAGTACTTAAATTCTTAGGGCCAACTTCCGGGCGGAATAACTTTGCCTTACTCGTCCGGTTGGCCATTAGAATGTGTATTTTGAAAATAGGAGAAAGATTAGTAGGTAACACCACTAATTTAGAGGAAATATCACCCAAGTTCTTGGACTCTCGGGACCGAAAGAATGAGACATAATCCAGCATAAAGTACATAAATTCCTTGAGCAAACTGCTCGGCAGAATAAAGTATCCCATAATCGTCCGGTTTGCAATTATAATGATAAGTATTTGGAAAAGGAGATAGAGAAACTGATTTAGTGGTAATATCAGCCCAGCTCTAGGATACTCCCGACCGACAGAATGAGACCCTATTCAGTAGCATGTACTAAAATTCTTACGGTCAACATCCAGGAAGAATAACTTAGCCATACTCATCTGGTTAGCCATTATAATATGTGTTACAAAAATGGGAGATAGCGATTTGTAGGTGAAACTAATTTATAGGAAATATTAGCCCAGATCTTAGATTATGTGGACCGATAGAATGAGACCCAATCCAGCTGAAATTACTAAAATTCCATTAGCCAACTTTCAGGCGGAATAACTTTATCCATACACGTCCGGTTAGCCATTATAATGATACGCATCGGAAAAATGAGCTAGAGATCTGTAGCTGAAACTGATTTAGAGGAAATATCGGCCCAGGTCTGGGATTCTCTGGACCAACATAATGAGACCCAATATAGCATAAAGTACAAATATTCCTTTAGCCAACTACCAGGCGGAACTAATTTGCCCATACTCATCCGGTTCGCCATTATAATGTTATATTTTCGGAAAAAGGAGAATAGATTTGTAGCTGAAACTGATTTAGAGGAAATCAGTACAGTTCTTAGATTCTCTAAGCTGACAGAATGAGACCAAATCTAGCTAAAAGTACTAAAATTCCTTAACCAATTTCCAGGTGGAATAAAGTTTCCCATACTTATCAGGATTGCAATTATAATGATACGTTTAGAAAATGGGAGATAAAGATCTTTAGGTGAAACAGATTTAGAGGTAACATTGGCCCAGTTCTTGGATTCTCTAGACTGACAGAATGAGACCAAATATAGCCGAAAGTACTAAAATTCCTTGTACCAACTTCCGGGCGGAATAAATTTTCTCATACTAATCTACACTGCAATTATAATGATACGTTTTCGAAAATAGGAGATAAAAGACTTTAGGTGAAACTAATTTAGAGGAAATATCAGCCCAGTTCTTGGATTCTTTGGACCGACAGAATGAGACCCAATAAAACAAAAAGTACTAAAATTCTTAGGGCCAACTTCCGGGCGGAATAACTTTGCCCATACTCGTCCGGTTACCAATTATAATATGTATTTTGAAAATGGGAGAAAGATCAGTCGGTAAAACTAATTTTAGAGAAATACGTAAATTAGTACGTAAATTCCTTGAGCAAACTTCTGGGCAGAATAAAGTTGCCCATAATTATCCGGTTCACAATTATAATGAAGTATTTGGAAGAGGAGATAGAGATCTGTGGCTGAAACTGATTTACAGGCACTATCAGCGCAGCTCTTGGATACTCCCGACCGACAGAATGAGACACAATCCAGTAGAATGTACTAAATTTCTTACGGCCAACATCCGGGAAGAATAACTTAGCCATTATAATATGTGTTTCAAAAATGGGAGATAGTTATTTGTGGGTGAAACTAATTTACAGGAAATATCGGCCTAGATCTTGGATTATCAGGACCGACAAAATGAGACCCAATCCAGCTGAAATTACGAAAATACCATTGGCCAACTTCCAGGCAGAATAAGTTTGCCCATACACGTCCGGTTAGCCATTATAATGATACGTTTCGGAAAAAGGAGATAGAGAACTGTAGCTGAAACTGATTTAGGGGAAATATCGGCCCAAGTCTTGCATTCTCTGAACGGATAGAATGAGACCCAATCTAGCATAAAGTACAAATATTCCTTTAGCCAACTTCCAGGCGGAATTAATTTTCCCATACTCATCTGATTCGCCATTATAATTATATGTTTTCGGAAAAAGGAGAAAGAGATCTGTAGCTAAAACTGATTTTGAGGAAATCATTCCAGTTCTTGGAATCTCTAAACTGACAGAATGAAATAAAATCTAGCTAAAAGAACTAAAATTCCCTGAACCAACTTCCAGGCGGAATAAATTTTCCCACACTAATCCGGATTGCAATTATAATGATACGTTTCGAAAACGGGAAATAAAGATCTTTAGGTGAAACTGATTTAGAGGTAATATTGGCCCAGTTCTTGGATTCTCTGGACTGACAGAATGAGACCAAATCTGGCCGAAAGTACTAAAATTCCTTGAACCAACTTCTGGGCGGGTTATGGTCAATGAGGAATGGCTTTCAGCCTTGTAAACTTGACAGGGTTATGGTCAAAGAGGAATGGTTTTCAGCCTTGCCTTCTTCTAATGCCAACTTCGATAGCCCAGACATTTCAGACCACTCCCCCATCTCTCTAGCTATTCAGCCCTTCCCTTCCTTTGGCCCTAAACCCTTTAAATACTTCGACATGTGGGCCCCTCACCCCTCTTTTTTAACCACAGTCCTTCAGGCTTGGGAAAAAGCTGTCACTGCTTTCTCTCCCCCATCATTGCATTTCCTAGAAAGCTCAAAAATGTCAAGGCAGCTTTCAAGGATTGGAATTCCAATACTTTTGGGAACATATCTCAACAGGTTTTAAAATGCAACGACAGACTTGGCTCAATTCAGGCTCAGCTGCAATCGGATCACTGCAATGGTGCTTTAGCAGATGAAGAAAAGGCTGCTTCTCTTGAGCTCTATTCATTACATGCTAGAGAAGAGAGCTTTCTGAAGCAGAAATCTATAATCAAGTGGCTTGAGCTGGGGGACTCTAATTCCGCTTATGTTCACAGATCTCTGAAGGCTAAAGTTAATGCAAACTCCATTGTTCATCTTACAGCCCAGGATGGTTCCATTGTCTCCACTGTTAAAGGCATCAAAAACTTGGTTGTTCAGCATTTCAAGGGCATCTTCACCAGCACACAGTTGGCCTCTTCTCCCATCCCGAATGGCCTACTCAAAAAATTCATTCCCTCGGCCCTCCATGACACTTTGAGCTCCATTCCTAATGAAGAAGAGATTACGGCTTCCATCCTCTCTCAAGGTTTCGGGAGCCCCGGGCCCGGATGGCTTCAGTATGGGGATCTTTTTAGCTGCCTGGGACATTATCAAGCTGGGTCTTATTGCTGCCATTGTCAGCTTCTTCTACAACCCTTATCAGGTCAAAGGTATCCACACTTTTCTCTGCCTCATCCCCAAAAAGGACAGTGCCACTGCTATGAATGATTTCAGGCCCATTGCTCAGTGCAACCTCCTGTACAAATTTAATGCCAAGATCCTTGCTAGGCGGCTCAAAAGTGTGGTGGATATTCTCGTCAGTAACAACCAATCTGATTTCATCCCTGGAAGACATATCTTGGACAACATCCTTATTTGTCATGACATTGTCAGAGCTTTGAGAGGAAAAATCATTCCCCTGCTATTCTCCTGAAGATTGACATCCACAAAGCCTTTGATTCTTTAAGGTGGGACTTCATAAGTCAGGTGATGACCAAGATGGGATTTCCTTGTATCTTTCTCAATTGGATTCAGGCTTGCATCTCTGCCCCAAAGTTTTCTGTGCATGTTAATGGCAGCCCGACAGGCTACTTCGATGCCTCTGTGGGAATTAGACAAGGCTGCCCTTTGTCCCCTTATTTGTTTACTTTGGCTTTGGAAGCTCTCTCCAGGGACATCCAAATTTGCACTGAACAACAGCTTATTATGCCTATGCCTAAGTGTAAAGCTCTCAACCTCTCTCTTTTGGCCTTTGCAGATGACCTGATGATCTTCTCCAAAGCTTCGTTAGCCTCTCTAGAGTCCATTATGATTTGCTTGCAGCACTTTCATGAGCTATCGGGCTTACGCATCAACCCCTCAAAGTCCCTCATTTTTTTTGGGGGGGATTCTGAGCTGGACAAGGCTCCTTTGCTTTAGAGATCTGGTTTTCAAGAAGGTCGCCTTCCTGTTAAGTAGTTGGGTCTTCCTTTGATCCCTGCCAGGCTTTCAGCTCATCCCTGCACTCCTATGCTTGACCTCATTCGGAAAAGGCTGCAATTGTGAAAAGGCAAGCTTCTCTCTTATGCTGGTAGGCTGGTTCTTATCAGATCAGTGTTGGAATCTTCGTATATCTGGAATCTATGGGTTGCCTCAAGCTACTATAAAGTCCTTGGAATCCCTTTTAGCTTCCATCCTCTGGAAGGGCAAAGATACTTTAAGATTTCTTCACCCCCTTCCCTGGGCTGCTGTGTGTCTGCCGAAGAATGAAGGAGGCTTGGGAATCAGAAGAATCAAAGAAGTAAACTTGGTTGGTATCTTAAAGTTAATCTGGAAGATTGCTTCAAAGCAAAAGAGCATCTGGGTTGACTTGATATACTCAGGGCCCCTTCGGCATGATTCCATTTGGACGGCTTCCCTTTCAGTTTCACCAAAACATATTTATCTCCCATTTTGAAAACGTATCATTATAATTGCGATCCGGGTAAGTATGGGAAAATTTATTCCGCTTGGAAGTTGGTTCAAGGAATGTTAGTACTTTCAGCTAGATTTGGTCTCATTCTGTCCATTTAGAGAATCCAATAACTAACTGATTTCCTCTAAATCAATTTCAGCTACAGATCTCTCTCCTTTTTCCGAAAACATATCATTATAATGGCGATCCGGACGAGTATGGACAAATTAATTCGCCAAGAAGTTAGCTAAAGGAATATTTGTACTTTATGCTATTGGGTCTCTTTCTGTCGGTCCAAAGAATCCAAGACCTGAGCCGATATTTTCTAAAAATCAGTTTCAGCTACAGATCTCTATCTTCTTTTTCCGATGCGAATCTTTATAATGGCTAACCGGACGTGTATG
Source organism: Telopea speciosissima (assembly GCF_018873765.1). NCBI lineage: Eukaryota > Viridiplantae > Streptophyta > Magnoliopsida > Proteales > Proteaceae > Telopea > Telopea speciosissima. Next base: position 49,656 of record NW_025317403.1, read on the forward strand.
GACAAAGTTATTCCGCTTAGAAGTTGGCCAATGGAATTTTAGTTATTTTAGTTGGATTGGGTCTTTCGATCCAGATAATGCAAGATCGAGGCCGATATTTCCTATAAATTAGTTTCACCTACAAACCACTATCCCCCATTTTTTAAACACATTATAATGGCTAACCGGACGAGTATGGGCTAAGTTATTCTGCCCGGATGTTAGCCATTATAATGTGTTTCAAAAATGGGGGATAGTGATTTGTAGGTGAAACTAATTTATAGGAAATATCGGCCCAGATCTTGGATTATCTGGACCGAAAGAATGAGTCCCAATCCAACTAAAATAACTAAAATTCCATTAGCCAACTTCCAAGTGGAATAACTTTGTCTATACATGTCCAATTAGCCATTATAATGATACGGATCGGAAAAAGAAGATAGAGATCTGTAGCTGAAACTGATTTTGAGGAAATATCGGCCCTGGTCTTGGATTTTTTGGACCAACAGAATGAGACCCAATCTAGCATAAAGTACAAATATTCCTTTTGCCAACTTCCAGGCGAAATTAATTTGTCCATACTCGTCCAGATCGCCATTATAACGATATGTTTTCGGAGAAAGGAGAGAGATCTGTAGCTGAAACTGATTTAGACGAAATCAGTCGTTATTGGATTCTCTAAACCGACAGAATGAGACCAAATCTAGCTAAAAGTTCTAAAATTCCTTTAACCAACTTCCAAGCGGAATAAATTTTCCCATACTTATCCGGATCGCAAATATAATGATACGTTTTGAAAATGGGAGATAAATATCTTCAGGTGAAACTGCTTTAGAGGAAATACTGGCCCAGTTCTTAGATTCTCTAGACTGACAGAATGATACCAAATCTAGCCAAAAGTACTAGAATTTCTTTAACCAACTTCCGGGCAGAATAAATTTTCTCATACTCATCTGTATTGCAATTATAATGATATGTTTTCGAAAATAGGAGATAAAAATCTTTAGGTGAAACTGATTTAGAGGTAATATCAGCCCAGTTCTTGGATTCTCTGGACCGACAGAATGAGGCCAAATCTAGTTGAAAGTAATAAATTCCTTGAGCCAACTTTCGGGCAGATTAACTTTGCACGTGGTTGTCGGGTTCGCTATTATAATTATGTGTTTACAAAAATATGAGATAGAGATCTGTTGGTGAAACTAATTTAGAAGAAATATCGGCCTCTTGGATTCTCTGGACCAATAGAATGAGACCCAATCAATAAAAAAGTACTTAAATTCTTAGGGCCAACTTCCGGGCGGATTAATTTGCCATACTCGTCCGGTTGGCCATTATAATATGTATTTTGAAAATAGAAGAAAGATCAGTAGGTAACACCACTAATTTAGAGGAAATATCACCCAAGTTCATGGACTCTCGGGACCGAAAGAATGCAACCCAATCCAGCATAAAGTACATAAATTCCTTGATCAAACTACTAGGCTGAATAAAGTATCCCATAATCGTCCGGTTCGCAATTATAATGATATGTATTTGGAAAAGGAGATAGACATCTATAGGTGAAACTGATTTAGAGGTAATATCAGCGCAGCTCTTGGATACTCCCGACCGACAGAATGAGACCCTATTCAGTAGAATGTACTAAAATTCTTACGGCCAACATCCGGGAAGAATAACTTAGCCCATACTCATCTGGTTAGCCATTATAATGTGTTACAAAAATGGGAGATAGTGATTTATAGGTGAAACTAATTTATAGGAAATATTGGCCCAGATCTTGGATTATCTGGACCGGTAGAATGAGACCCAATCCAGCTAAAATTACTAAAATTCCATTGGCCAACTTCCAGGCGGAATAACTTTATCCATACACGTCCGGTTAGCCATTATAATGATACACATCGGAAAAAGGAGCTAGAGATCTGTAGCTGAAACTGATTTAGAGGAAATATCGGACCAGGTCTTGGATTCTCTGGACTAACAGAATGAGACCCAATATAGCATAAAGTACAAATATTCCTTTAGCCAACTACTAGGCGGAATTAATTTGCCCATACTCATCCTGTTCGCCATTATAATGATATGTTTTCAGAAAAAGGAGAAAGAGATTTGTAGTTGAAACCGATTTAAAGGAAATCAGTCCAGTTCTTAGATTCTCTAAACTGACAGAATGAGACCAAATCTAGCTAAAAGTACTAAAATTCCTTAACCAATTTCCAGGCGGAATAAATTTTCCCATACGTATCAGGATTGCAATTATAATGATACCTTTTGAAAATGGGAGATAAAGATCTTTAGGTGAAAAAGATTTAGAGGTAATATTTGCCCAGTTCTTGGATTCTCTAGACTGACAGAATGAGACCAAATATAGCCGAAAGTACTAAAATTCCTTGAGCCAACTTCCGGGCGGAATAAATTTTCTCATACTCATCTATACTACAATTATAATGATACCTTTTCGAAAATAGGAGATAAAAGACTTTAGGTGAAACTGATTTAGAGGTAATATCGGCTCAGTTCTTTGATTCTCTGGACCGACAGAATGAGTCTAAATATAGCTGAAAGTACTAAAATTCCTTGAACCAACTTCCGGGCAGATTAACTTTGCACATACTGAACGGGTTCGCTATTATAATAATATGTTTACGAAAATGGGAGATAGAGATCTGTTGCTGAAACTAATTTAGAGGAAATATCGGCCTCTTGGATTCTCTGGACCAATAGAATGAGACCCAATCAATAAAAAAGTACTTAAATTCTTAGGGCCAACTTCCGGGCGGCATAACTTTGCCATACTCGTCCGGTTGGCCATTATAATGTGTGTTTTGAAAATAGGAGAAAGATTAGTAGGTAACACCAATAATTTAGAGGAAATATCGCCCAAGTTCTTGGACTCTCGGGACCGAAAGAATGAGACCCAATCCACCATAAAGTACATAAATTCCTTGAGCAAACTACTAGGCAGAATAAAGTATCCCATAATCGTCCGGTTCGCAATTATAATGATATGTATTTGGAAAAGGAGATAGAGATCTGTACGTGAAACTGATTTAGTGGTAATATCAGCCCAGCTCTTGGATACTCCCGACCGACAGAATGAGACCCTATTCAGTAGAATGTACTAAAATTTTTACGGCCAACATCCATGAAAAATAACTTAGCCCATACTCATCTGGTTAGCCATTATAATATGTGTTACAAAAATGGGAGATAGTGAATTGTAGGTGAAACTAATTTATAGCAAATATTGGCCCAGATCTTTGATTATGTGGACCGATAGAATGAGACCCAATCCGGTTGAAATTACTAAAATTCCATTGGCCAACTTCCAGGCGGAATAACTTTATCCATACACGTCCGGTTAGCCATTATAATGATACACATCGGAAAAAGGAGCTAGAGATCTGTAGCTGAAACTGATTTAGAGGAAATATCGGCCCAGGTCTTGGATTCTCTGGACCAACAGAATGAGACCCAATATAGCATAAAGTACAAATATTCCTTTAGCCAACTAGCAGGCATAATTAATTTGCCCATACTCATCCGGTTCGCCATTATAATGATATATTTTTGGAAAAAGGAGAAAGAGATTTGTAACTGAAACTGATTTAGAGGAAATCAGTACAGTTCTTAGATTCTCTAAACTGACGGAATGAGACCAAATCTAGCTAAAAGTACAAAAATTCCTTAACCAATTTCCAGGCGGAATAAATTTTCCCATACTTATCAGGATTGCAATTATAATGATACGTTTTGTAAATGGGAGATAAAGATCTGTTGGTGAAACTAATTTAGAGGAAATATCAGCCCAATTATTGGATTCTTTGGACCGATAGAATGAGACCCAATTAAACAAAAAGTACTAAAATTCTTAGGGCCAACTTCCGAGTGGAATAACTTCGCCCATACTCGTCCGGTTACCAATTATAATATGTATTTTGAAAATGGGAGAAAGATCAGTCGGTAAAACCAATTTTAGGGAAATACGTAAATTAGTACGTAAATTCCTTGAGCAAACGTCCGGGCAGAATAAAGTTGCCAATAATTATCCGGTTCACAATTACAATGAAGTATTTGGAAAAGGAGATAGAGATTTGTAGCTGAAACTGATTTAAAGGCAATATCAGCGCAGCTCTAGGATACTCCCGACTGACAGAATGAGACACAATCCAGTAGAATGTACTACAATTCTTACGGCCAACATCCGGGAAGAATAACTTAGCCCATACTCGTCCGTTTAGCCATTATAATATGTGTTTCAAAAATGGGAGATAGTGATTTGTGGGTGAAACTAATTTACAGGAAATATCGGCCGAGATCTTAGATTATCAGGACCGACAAAATGAGACGCAATCCAGCTGAAAATACTAAAATACCATTGGCCAACTTCTAGGCAGAATAACTTTGCCCATACACGTCCGATTAGCCATTATAATGATACGTTTCGGAAAAAGGAGATAGAGAATTGTAGCTGAAACTGATTTAGGGGAAATATCGGCCCAAGTCTTGCATTCTTTGAACGGATAGAATGAGACCCAATCTAGCATAAAGTACAAATATTCTATTAGCCAACTTCCAGGCGGAATTAATTTGCCCATACTCATCTGATTCGCCATTATAATTATATGTTTTCGGAAAAAGGAGAAAGAGATCTGTAGCTGAAATTGATTTTGAGGAAATCAGTCCAGTTCTTGGAATCTCTAAACCGACAGAATGAAGTAAAATCTAGCTAAAAGAACTAAAATTCCCTGAACCAACTTCGAGGCGGAATAAATTTTCCCACACTAAACCGGATTGCAATTATAATGATACGTTTCGAAAACGGGAAATAAAGATCTTTAGGTGAAATTGATTTAGAGGTAATATTGGCCCAACTCTTGGACTCTCTGGACTGACAGAATGAGACCAAATCTGGCCAAAAGTACTAAAATTCCTTGAACCAACTTCTGGGCGGGTTATGGTCAATGAGGAATGGCTTTCAGCCTTGTAAACTTGACAGGGTTATGGTCAATGAGGAATGGTTTTCAGCCTTCCTTTCTTCTAATGCCAACTTAGACAGCCCAGACATTTCAGACCACTCCCCCATCTCTCTAGCTATTCAGCCCTTCCCTTCCTTTGGCCCCAAACCCGTTAAATACTTTGACATGTGGGCCCCTCACCCCTCTTTTTTAACCACAATCCTTCAGGCCTGGGAAAAACCTATCACTGCTTTCTCTCCCCCCTCATTGCATTTCCTAGAAAGCTCAAAAATGTCAAGGCAGCTTTCAAGGATTGGAATTCCAATACTTTTGGGAACATATCTCAAAAGGTTTTAGAATGAAAGGACAGACTTGGCTCAATTCAGGCTCCACTGCAATCGGATCATTGCAATGGTGCTTTAGCAGATGAAGAAAAGGCTACTTCTCTTGAGCTCTATTCATTACTTGCTCGAGAAGAGAGCTTTCTGAAGCAGAAATCTAGAATCAAGTGGCTTGAGCTGGGGGACTCTAATTCTGCTTATTTTCACAGATCTCTGAAGGCCAAAGTTAATGCAAACTCCATTGTTCATCTTACAGCCCAGGTTGGTTCCATTGTCTCCACAGTTAAAGGTATCAAAGACTTGGTTGTTCAGCATTTCAAGGGCCTCTTCACCAGCACTCATTTGGCCTCCCCTCCAATCCCGAATGGCCTACTCAACAAATTCATTCCCTCGGCCCTCCATGACACTATGAGCTCCATTCCTAATGAAGATGAGATTACGGCTGCCATCCTCTCTCACGGTTTCGGGAGCCCCAGGCCCGGATGGCTTCAGTATGGGGATCTTTTTAGCTGCCTGGGACATTATCAAGCAGGATCTTATCGCTGCCATTGTCAGCTTCTTCTACAACCCTTATCAGGTTAAAGGTATCCACACTTTTCTCTGCCTCATCCCGAAGAAGGACAGTGCCTCTGCTATGAATGATTTCAGGCCCATTGCTCATTGCAACCTCCTGTACAAATTTATTGCCAAGATCCTTGCTAGGCGGCTCAAAGTGCTGTGGATATTCTTGTCAGTGACAACCAATCTGCATTCATCCCTGGAACACATATCTCAGACAACATCCTTATTTGTCATGACATTGTCAAAGCTTTGAGAGGAAAAATCATTCCCCTGCTATACTCCTAAAGATTGACATCCACAAAGACTTTGATTCTTTAAGGTGGGACTTCATAAGTCAGGTGATGACCAAGATGGGATTTCCTTGTATCTTTGTCAATTGGATTTAGGCTTGCATCTCTTCCCCAAAGTTTTCTGTGCTTCTTAATGCCCGGCAGGCTACTTCGATGCCTCTGTGGGAATTAGACAAGGCTGCCCTTGGTCCCCTTATTTGTTTACTATGGCTTTGGAAGCTCTCTCCAGGGACATCCAAATTTGCACTGAACAACAGCTTATTATGCCTATGCCTAAGTGAAAAACTCTCAACCTCTCTCTTTTGGCCTTTGCGGATGACCTAACGATCTTCTCCAAAGCTTCGTTAGCCTCTCTGGAGTCCATTATGATTTGCTTGCAGCACTTTCATGAGCTATCAGGCCTACGCATCAACCCCTCAAAGTCCCTCATTTTCTTTGCGGGGGATTCTGAGCTGGACAAGGCTCCTTTGCTTCAGAGATCTGGTTTTCAAGAAGGTCGCCTTCCGGTTAAGTATTTGGGTCTTCCTTTGATCCTTGCCAGGCTTTCAGCCCATCACTGCACTCCTATGCTTGACTTCATTCGGAAAAGGCTGCAATTGTGGAAAGGCAAGCTTCTCTCATATGCTGGTAGGCTGGTTCTTACCAAGTCGGTTTTGGAATCTTCGTATATCTGGAATCTATGGGTTGCCTCAAGCTACTATATAGTCCTTGGAATCCCTTTTAGCTTCCATCCTCTGGAAGGGCAAAGATACTTCAAGATTTCTTCACCCCCTTCCTGGGCTGTTGTGTGTCTGCCGAAGAATGAAGGAGGCTTGGGCATCAGCAGAATCAAAGAAGTAAACTTGGCTGGTATCTTAAAGTTAATCTGGAAGATTGCATCAAAGCAAAAGAGCATCTGGCTTGACTTGATATACTCAGGGCCCCTTCGGCATGATTCCATTTGGACGGCTTCCCTTTTAGTTTCATCTAAAGATATTTATCTCCCATTTTCAAAACGTATCATTATAATTGCGATCCGGGTAAGTATGGGAAAATTTATTCCGCTTGGAAGTTGGTTCAAGGAATTTTAGTACTTTCAGCTAGATTTGGTCTCATTCTGTCGGTTTAGAGAATCCAATAACTAACTGATTTCCTCTAAATCAGTTTCAGCTACAGATCTCTCTCCTTTTTCCGAAAACATATCATTATAATTACGATCCGGACGAGTATGGACAAATTAATTCGCCTGGAAGTTGGCAAAAGGAATATTTGTACTTTATACTATTATGCCTCTTTCTGTCGGTCCAAAGAATCCAAGACCTGGGCCGATATTTCATAAAAATCAGTTTTAGCTACAGATATCTATCTTCTTTTTCCGATGCGTAGCATTATAATGGCTAACCGGACGGTGTATGGACAAAGTTATTCCGCTTAGAAGTTGTGCCAATGGAATTTTAGTTATTTTACCTGGGATTCGGCATGATAATGGCTAACCGGACGCAGTATGGGCTAAGTTATTATGCTCGGATGTTAGCCATTATAATGTGTTTAAAAAATGGGCGATAGTGATTTGTAGGTGAAACTAATTTATAGGAAATATCGGCCCAGATCTTGGATTATCTGGACCGAAAGAATGAGTCCCAATCCTGCTAAAATAACTAAAATTCCATTGGCCAACTTCCAAGCGGAATAACTTTGTCCGTACACGTCCAAGTAGCCAATATAATGGTACGAATCGGAAAAAAAAAGATAGAGATCTGTAGCTGAAACTGATTTTGAGGAAATATCGGCCCAGGTCTTGGATTCTTTGGACCGACAGAATGAGACCCAATCTAGCATAAAGTACAAATATTCCTTTAGCCAACTTCCAGGCGAAATTATTTTGTCCATACTCGTCCAGATCGCCATTATAACGATATGTTTTCGGAGAAAGGAGAGAGATCTGTAGCTGAAACTGATTTAGAGGAAATCAGTCAGTTATTGGATTCTCTAAACCGACAGAATGAGACCAAATCTAGCTGAAAGTTCTAAAATTCCTTTAACCAACTTCCAAGCGGAATAAATTTTCCCATACTTATCCGTATCGCAGTTATAATGATACGTTTTGAAAATGGGAGATAAATATCTTTAGGTGAAACTGCTTTAGAGGAAATACTGGCCCAGTTCTTAGATTCTCTACACTGACAGAATGATACCAAATCTAGCCTTAAGTACTAGAATTCCTTTAACCAACTTCCGGGCGGAATAAATTTTCTCATACTCATCCGTATTGCAATTATAATGATACGTTTTCGAAAATAGGAGATAAAAATCTTTAGGTGAAACTAATTTAGGGGTAATATCAGCCCAGTTCTTGGATTCTCTGGACCGACAGAATGAGGCAAAATCTAGCTGAAAGTAATAAATTCCTTGAGCAAACTTTCGGGCAGATTAACTTTGCACATGCTTGTCGGGTTCGCTATTATAATTATGTGTTTACAAAAATATGAGATAGAGATCTGTTGGTGAAACTAATTTAGAAGAAATATCGGCCTCTTGGATTCTCTGGACCAATAGAATGAGACCCAATCAATCAAAAAGTACTTCAATTCTTAGGGCCAACTTTCGGGCGGAATAACTTTGCCATACTCGTCCGGTTGGCCATTATAATATGTATTTTGAAAATAGGAGAAAGATCAGTAGGTAACACCACTAATTTAGAGGAAATATCACCCAAGTTCATGGACTCTCGGGACCGAAAGAATGAGACCCAATCCAGCATAAAGTAAATCAATTCCTTGAGCAAACTACTAGGCTGAATAAAGTATCCCATAATCGTCCGGTTCGCAATTATAATGATATGTATTTGGAAAAGGAGATAGAGATCTGTAGGTTTAGAGGTAAAATCAGCGCAGCTCTTGGATACTCCCGACCGACAGAATGAGACCCTATTCAATAGAATGTACTAAAATTCTTACGGCCAACATCCGGGAAGAATAACTTAGCCCATACTCATCTGGTTAGCCATTATAATATGTGTTACAAAAATGGGAGATACTGATTTATAGGTGAAACTAATTTATAGGAAATATTGGCCCAGATCTTGGATTATCTGGACCGGTAGAATGAGACCAAATCCAGCTAAAATTACTAAAATTCCATTGGCCAACTTCTAGGCGGAATAACTTTATCCATACACGTCCGGTTAGCCATTATAATGATACACATCGGAAAAAGGAGCTAGAGATCTATAGCTGAAACTGATTTAGAGGAAATATCGGCCCAGGTCTTGGATTCTCTGGACTAACAGAATGAGACCCAATATAGCATAAAGTACAACTATTCCTTTAGCCAACTACCAGGCGGAATTAATTTTCCCATACTCATCCTGTTCGCCATTATAATGATATGTTTTCAAAAAAAGGAGAAAGAGATTTATAGCTGAAACCGATTTAGAGGAAATCAGTCCAGTTCTTAGATTCTCTAAACTGACAGAATGAGACCAAATCTAGCTAAAGGTACTAAAATTCCTTAACCAATTTCCAGGCGGAATAAATTTTCCCATACGTATCAGGATTGCAATTATGATGATACCTTTTGAAAATGGGAGATAAAGATCTTTAGGTGAAACATATTTAGAGGTAATATTTGCCCAGTTCTTGGATTCTCTAGACTGACAGAATGAGACCAAATATAGCCGAAAGTACTAAAATTCCTTGAGCCAGCTTCTGGGCGGAATAAATTTTCTCATACTCATCTATACTGCAATTATAATGATACCTTTTCGAAAATAGGAGATAAAAGACTTTAGGTGAAACGGATTTAGAGGTAATATCGGCTCAGTTCTTTGATTCTCTGGACCGACAGAATGAGTCCAAATATAGTTGAAAGTACTAAAATTCCTTGAACCAACTTCTGGGCAGATTAACTTTGCACATACTGATCGGGTTCGCTATTATAATAATATGTTTACGAAAATGGGAGATAGAGATCTGTTGCTGAAACTAATTTAAAGGAAATATCAGCCCCATTCTTGGATTCTTTGGACTGACAGAATGACACCCAATCAAACAAAAAGTACTAAAATTCTTTGGGCCAACTTCCGGGTGGAATAACTTTGCCCATACTCGTCCTGTTAGCCATTATAATATGTATTTTGAAAATGGGAGAAAGATCAGTCGGTAAAACTAATTTTGGGGAAATACGTAAATTAGTACGTAAATTCCTTGAGCAAACTTCCAGGCAGAATAAAGTTGCCCATAATTATCCGGTTCGCAATTATAATGAAATGTATTTGGAAAAGGAGATAGAGATCTGTAGCTGAAACTGATTTAGAGGCAATATCATCCCAGCTCTTGGATACACCCGACTGACAGAATGACACACAATCCCGTAGAATGTACTAAATTCTTACGGCCAACATCCGGGAAGAATAACTTAGCCCATACTCATCCGTTTAGCCATTATAATATGTGTTTCAAAAATGGGAGATAGTGATTTGCGGGTGAAACTAATTTAAAGGAAATATCGGCCCAGATCTTGGATTATCAGGACCGACAGAATGAGACCCAATCCAGCTGAAATTACTAAAATACCATTGGCCAACTTCCAAGCAGAATAACTTTGCCCATACACGTCCGGTTAGCCATTATAATGATACGTTTCGGAAAAAGGATATAGAGAACTGTAGCTGAAACTGAATTAGCGAAAATATCAGCCCAAGTCTTGCATTCTCTGAACCGATAGAATGAGACCCAATCTAGCATAAAGTACAAATATTCCTTTAGCCAACTTCCAGGCGGAATTAATTTGCCCATACTCATCCGATTCGCCATTATAATTATATGTTTTCGGAAAAAGGAGAAAGAGATCTGTAGCTGAAACTGAGTTGGAGGAAATCAGTCCAGTTCTTGGAATCTCTAAACCAACAGAATGAAACCAAATCTAGCTAAAAGAACTAAAATTCCCTCAACCAACTTCCAGGCGGAATAAATTTTCCCACACTTATCCGGATTGCAATTATAATGATACGTTTCGAAAATGGGAGATAAAGATCTTTAGGTGAAACTGATTTAGAGGTAATATTGGCCTAGTTCTTGGATTCTCTGGACTGACAGAATGAGACCAAATCTGGCCGAAAGTACTAAAATTCCTTGAACCAACTTCTTGGCAGGTTATGGTCAATGAGGAATGGCTTTCAGCCTTGTATACTTGACAGGGTTATGGTTAATAAGGAATGGCTTTCAGCCTTCCCTTCTTCTCATGCCAACTTTGACCTCCCAGACATTTCAGACCACTCCCCCATCTCTCTAGCTATTCAGCCCTTCCCTTCCTTTGGCCCCAAACCCTTTAAATATTTCGACATGTGGGCCTCTCACCCCTCGTTTTTAACCACAGTCCTTTAGGCTTGGGAAAAACCTGTCACTGCTTTCTCTTCCCCCCTCATTGCATTTTCTAGAAAGCTCAAAAATGTCAAGGCAGCTTTCAAGGATTGGAATTCCAATACTTTTAGGAACATATCTCAACAGGTTTTGGAACGCAAGGACAGACTTGGCTCAATTCAGATTCGGCTGCAATCGGATCATTGCAATGGTGCTTTAGCAGATGAAGAATAGGCTACTTCTCTTGAGCTCTCTTCCTTACTCGAGAAGAGAGCTTTCTGAAGCAGAAATCTAGAATCAAGTGGCTTGAGCTGGGGAACTCTAATTTTGCGTATTTTCACAGATCTCTGAAGGCCAAAGTTAATGCAAACTCTATTGTTCATGTTACAGCCCAGGATGGTTCCATTGTCTCCACTGTTGAAGGTATCAAAGACTTGGCTGTTCAGCATTTCAAGGGCCTCTTCACCAGCTCTCAGTTGGCCTCCCCTCACATCCCGAATGGCCTACTCAACAAATTCATCCCCTCGGCCCTCCATGACTCTTTGTGCTCCATTCCTAATGAAGATGAGATTGCGGCTGCCATCCTCTCTCAAGGTTTCGGGAGCCCCGGGCCCGGATGGCTTCACTATGGGGTTCTTTTTAGCTGCTTGGGACATTATCAAGTTGATTCTTATTGCTGCCATTGTCAGCTTCTTCTACAACCCTTATCAGGTCAAAGGTATCCACACTTTTTTCTGCCTCATTCCCAAGAAGGACGGTGCCTCTACTATGAATGATTTCAGGCCCATTGCTCTTTGCAACCTCCTGTACAAATTTATTGCCAAGATCCTTGCTAGGCGGCTCAAAAGTGTGGTAGATATTCTTGTTAGTGACAACCAATCTGATTTCATCCCTGGAAGACATATCTCGGACAACATCCTTATTTGTCATGACATGGTCAGAGCTTTAAGAGGAAAAATTATTCCCCTGCTATTCTCCTAAAGATTGACATCCACAAAGCCTTTGATTCTTTAAGGTGGGACTTCATAAGTCAGCTGATGACCAAGATGGGATTTCCTTGTATCTTTGTCAATTGGATTCAGGCTTGCATCTCTTCCCCAAACTTTTCTGTGCTTGTTAATGGCAGCCCTGCAGGCTACTTCGATGCCTCTGTGGGAATTAGACAAGGCTGCTCTTTGTCCCCTTATTTGTTTACTTTGGCTTTGGAAGCTCTCTCCAGGGACATCCAAATTTGCACTGAACAACAGCTTATTGTGCCTATGCCTAAGTGTAAAGCTCTCAACTGTTAGAATTCATTTAATAGGGGTAGTTTAGGAACTAGTCCCATTACTAGTTGCCTTATTATGTAATTATGTTTTTCTTCTTTATTTCCCTTGTACCTCCCTAGGGAGGTGGATGTAATTTCCTATTTGTTATGATTGAATTAATATAGGTGTATGTAGCCTCTCCAACACAATCGATTACAACCCAAATATTCGCTTCTCTCTTCTCTCTCTTCTTTTGCTATCTTCTTCCTCCAACTTCTTCCTTCTCTCTTCTTACATCGCCGTAGGACACTTACGAGGATGGCTATGATCTTCCTACATCGCTGTATCAGAGCAGGCTCAAGGTTTGAGAGTCGTGTTCAGTCCCTGTTTTCATTCTTTCTCTTCTCTTTGAAATCCATTGTGTCTAAGGATTCCAAAGAGGAGATTCCTGTGTACAGCTTTGCTTAAAGAGTATGGAATGGGCTCATTCTAGCCTCTTTTGATGATCGAAGGATATACCTGAGCTGTTTTGAAGCTCTCTTGAAGGTTTAGATCTCACAAAGCGGCTGCTACAAGTTCCGTCAGGTTCAGGTTCAGGTTGCAGCTGCTACAATTCTCGGGTTGCTTTTGTGTCTTGGTTAGGCTCATTTGCATCGCCGTAGGACACTTACGAGGATGGCTATGATCTTCCTTGCTGATTGAAGAAACCAAATGAGAAGATTTGCTTCTTCTGTGGGATCCTCTGTTCTGTCCAGGTAAACCCGAGAGTGTTTACCCTTTTTTATTGCTTTGAGCTACAGTTTGATGCTCTCTTGGTTGAGGGATGTGTATGCACAGCCTTTGTGAGGCCTTTCCTCTTGTTTGGAGTTGATACTACTACTTGCAAGCTTTGTGGTACAGTATTATAAGGGACTGCTTGCTGGACTGATGTAAATGCACTAGAAGTGCTTCATTTAAGTCCTCTTAGAGATTTGCTACTAGGGTGCTTTGGCGTGTGCTATCTCAGTTTGCTTATTGGACTTTTTGCTTGTTTGGGTTGAGTGTGTACTCCCGGCTTGTCTTTGGTGTTCTTGTATATTGTCGAATCCCTTCCATCGGCTGCTTGAGGATGCATACGTGCTTGTACTTGCTGATTCGCATGGCCCCCTATTTGTTGTCCCTCGGTTGGCTTATGAGAGTACTCACCAACCGATTTCTTTTGTGAAGCTTGATGGTACTAATTACCTAGATTGGTCACATTCTGTGAGACTTTCTCTTAGGAGTAGGGGAAAACTTAGATATATCACAGGTGCTATCAAGGCTCCCACAGCTGGTTCACCTACTTTTGATAAATGCGAGACGGAAAATTCTACAGTTATGACATGGTTGATCTTCTCCATGAAGCCCGAGATTGGGAGAAGGTTTATAAGGAAAAAGCCAAAGCTATTTGGGATAGTGTCTCTGTGGCCTTTGACAGAGTAGGTGACATTGCCAAGGTCTATCAGCTCCATCAAAAAATTCACTCATTGCAACAAGGTGACAGCACTATTTCTGAGTACTACAGTGCGATCCTTAATAATGTGGAGGAGTATGATCACTACAGGGACCTTCATTTGACCAACCCAGAGGATGAAGCAAAAGTGTATCTGACTCTTGAAAAGGAGCGTGTCTTCTCTTTACATGGTGGTCTGAACCTTGACTATGAGCCAGTTAGACTCCAGCTGTTAGGCCGGTCCCCCCTTCCCTCTCTTAGTGAAGTCTGTAGTTACGTACAGAGTGAAGAGACCAGGCGGCTTACTATGGCACCACCACCAGCATCATCTGAGAGGTCAGCCCTCAATTCTAGTTCTGTTCGAGACACCCGTGGAGGTGGTAGAGGCCCAGGGCTTAACCATGAGGAAGCCAATACTGTGGAGACTGTTGGTGCCAGTGGAGTTGGGCAAGACAGATTTAAATGTGATCATTGTGGACGCACTGGACACACCAAGGATAGGTGTTGGTCTCTCCATGGTCGTCCTATTGGTATGCGTGGTCGTGGTGGCCGTAGAGGGGGAGCTCGAGCTCATTCCGCGACGGCAACTGATGCTGATGCCCCACAGGATGACTCCACCTTCATGGATGAAGTGGTTCGCAGGGTTGTGTCACAGTTGAGCACATCTTCTACATCTAGTATGGCTGGATCCTCATCATCCTCAGCTTTGTAGGTCTCCACCTCAGCTTCTACTGCCGCCCAATCTTGGGTCATTGACTTGGGTGCCACAGACCACATGACTAGTACGTCTCATTATTATGATTCCTATACCATTTGCTCTGGTAAGGACAAGGTTAGGGTAGCTGATGGCTCCCTTTCCTCCATACCTGGTAAGGGTAATATCCCTGTGACATCATCTATTTCCCTCTCTTCTGTTCTTCATGTCCCTAACCTTACACTGAATCTTTTATCTGTGAGTCATCTGACTAAATCTCTCAACTGTTGTGTCACATTTTTTCCTTCTCACTGTCTTTTTCAGGATTTGGTGACAAAGAGGATTATTGGTAGTGGACGTGAGGAGCAAGGCCTCTACTTTTTTGATCCATTTTTGCCCACAGCTCATTCCTATGTGTGTGGACGTAATGATAGTAGTTCTGTGAATTCTGTTATGTTATGGCATCGTCCTCTTGGCCATCCATCTTTTGTTGTAATGAGAAAACAATTGCCTCACTTATTTTCTTCTATTGCCTCTTCTCATGTTTCTCAATGTGAACCATGTATGTTTGCCAAACATTGTCGGTCTTCATATCCTTATCATGGTAATAGAACTGTTGCTCCTTTTCATATTGTGCATATTGATGTTTGGGGTCCTTCCCCTACTACTTCTTTATTTAGCTTTCGTTACTTTGTGTCATTTGTTGATGATTTTTCCCGTGCCACATGGACTGTACTTTTGAAGCATAAGAGTGATGTTTGTGATGCCTTTCAGAACTTTTACCAAATGATCCTTACTCAATTTGAGACCCGCATCAAAATTGTGCGATCTAATAAAGGGGGAGAGTACATGTTTGGTGGCCTTCAAACCTTCTGTACTACTCATGGCATTATCCATCAGCTAGCATGTGTTGATATGCCAAAACAAAATGGGATTGCTGAGAGGAAAAATCGCCATCTACTGGAGGTTACCCGTAGTCAATTGTTTGGCATGCATGTCCCCAAGACCTTCTGGTCCGCAACTCTTCTCATTGCCTCCTTTCTCATCAATCGTATGCTTACCAAGCTTCTTAATTTCAAATACCCCTTGGACATCTTATCTCCCAAGGCCTCTGCTTTTTCTCTTCCTCCTAGAGTCTTTGGCTGTGTTTGTTATGTGCATGTTAACAAATCTGCCCGCACTAAACTTGACCCCAAAGCTCTCAAGTGTCTCTTCCTTGGGTACTCATCTACTACCAAGGGGTACAAGTGTTATCATCCTTCTTCCCACCGATGTATCATTTCCAAGGATGTTACCTTTCTTGAGTCAGTCCCTTTCTTTGTCCCTCAACATCCTCTTCAGGGGGAGAATTGTGGGAGTGAACAGGCTACTGATGATTTCTTTCTTTCTCCTTTACCTACATCTCCTTTTATGCTTGACATTGGGAAACATAGGACTGTAGATGTGGTTGAGGTTGATGACCAACCACCAGGGGGGAATACAGATTTGGTTATTGAAAGTGGTTCTGGTAAGGAGAAGGATTACCACATGACATACAAAAAAGGTGAAGGCTTGCATAATACAAGAAAGAAGATCTACCAAGAGTCCTCTTCAGATCCAGATCCACATCCTGAGATTCATTCTCCTCAATTAGGTGACATTTCTTCTCCTCCATCTGATTTGGACCTTCCTATTGCTATTAGGAAAGGGAAAAGAACTTGTACTAATCCTATATCCCAGTTTGTTTCCTATGATGCAATTTCTCCTACAGGCCTTGCCTTTATTACTGCTCTCTCTACTATTTCCATTCCCAAGAATGTCATTGATGCTATGTCTGACCCAAAGTGGAGACAAGCCATGTCTGAGGAGATGATGGCACTTGAGAAGAATGGTACTTGGCAACTTGTTGACCTTCCCAAGGGACGTGTCCCAGTTGGATGCAGATGGGTCTACACAATCAAGTACAAATCTGATGGCAGTATTGAGAGATACAAAGCAAGTTTGGGGGCCAAGGGGTACAGTTAAGTCTATGGAATTGACTACTAGGAGACATTTGCCCTTGTGGCCAAGCATAACTCAATAAGAGTTCTTTTATCTTTGGCTGCCAATAAAGATTGGCCTTTATATCAGTTGGATGTGAAGAATGCCTTCCTTCATGGTGATTTGGAAGAAGAAGTGTACATGCAAACTCCTCCGGGCTTCAAGATGCCTTCAGTTGAAGGGAAAGTGTGCCTCCTTAAGAAGGCTCAATATGGTCTCAAACAGTCACCAAAGGCATGTTTGAAGAATGGATATTCTCAGAGCCAAGCTGATCACACTCTCTTTACCAAGCGGAGTAGTGGTACTATCACAGCTCTCATTGTCTATGTTGACAATATCGTGGTCACAGGAGATGATACAGCTGAGATAGGTAAATTGAAGAGCTACTTGGCACAGCAATTTGAGATCAAAGATCTGGGTCCCTTGAAGTACTTCTTAGGAATAGAAGTATCAAGGACCAAGAAAGGAATCAACATATGTTAAAGGAGGTTTATCCTTGACTTGTTGACAGAGACAGGGTTGTTAGGCTGCAAACCAGCAAACTCTCCTATTGAGCAGAATCACAAACTAGGAGAGGACTGTGGTCCTTCTCTTGTTGATGCGGGGAAGTATCAAAGGCTAGTAGGGAAGCTTATCTATCTCTCTATGACTCGGCCAGTTATCTCTTATGCAGTGGGAGTTGTCAGCCAATTCATGCATGCTCCCAAGAGTGGCCATTTGGATGCTGTGTATCGCATTCTAAGGTATATGAAGTCATTTACAGGGAAAGGACTGTTCTATGCAAGGCACAACCACTTGAGAGTGGAAGGTTTCACAGATGCCGATTGGGCTAGTTCCATTACAGACAGGAGATCTACCTCCGGCTATTGTACCTTTGTGGGAGGTAACTTAGTCACCTGGAGGAGTAAGAAACAGCATGTTGTGGCAAGATCTAGTGCCGAGGCAGAATTTAGAGCTATGGCACATGGAGTGTGAGAGCTCATCTGGCTAAAAAGGCTTGTTCAGGAACTGGGATTCGACACTAAAGGACCCATGAGACTGTACTGTGACAAGAAGGCTGCCATCAGTATTGCTCACAACCCTGTTCAACATGACCGGACTAAGCACATAGAGGTTGATTGGCATTTCATCAAGGAGAAGATAGACTCTGGCTGTATTTGTACTCCTTTTGTGAAGACTGGTGATCACTTGGTAGATATCTTCACCAAGGCTCTTGGCTCTCCTTAGTTTAGTTCTTTCCTAAGCAAGCTGGGAATGCATGATATATATTCTTCAGCTTGAGGGGGAGTTTTAGAAGTCATGTAATAGGGGTAGTTTAGGAATTAGTCCCATTACTAGTTGCCTTATTATATAATTATGTTTTTCTTCTTTATTTCCCTTGTACCTCCCTAAGGAGGTGGATGTAATTTCCTAATTGTTAAGATTGAATTAATATAGGTGTATGGAGAACCCTCTCCAACACAATCGATTACAACCCAAATATTCTCTTCTCTCTTCTGTCCCTTCTCTTGCTATCTTCTTCCTCCTCCAACTTCTTCCTCCTCTCTCCTTACCTCCTAAACCTAAAATCTAACTTCAACCCCTCTCATTTGGCCTTTGCGGATGACCTGATGATCTTCTCCAAGGCTTCATTAGCCTCTCTGGAGTCCATTATGCTTTGCTTGCAGCACTTTCATGAGCTATCAGGCTTGCGCATCAACCCCTCAAAGTCCCTCATTTTCTTTGCGGGGGATTCTGAGCTGGACAAGGCTCCATTGCTTCAGACATCTGGTTTTCAAGAAGGCTACTTTCGTGTTAAGTATTTGGGTCTTCCTTTGATCCCCTGCCAGGCTTTCAGCTCATCGCTGTACTCCCTATGCTTGACCTCATTCGAGAAAAGACGCAATTATGGAAAGAGCGAAGCTTCTCTCATATCTTTGGTAGGCTGGTTCTTATCAGATCGGTCTTGGAATCTTCGTACATTTGGAATCTATGGGTTGCCTCAAGCTACTATAAAGTCCTTGGAATCCCTTTTAGCTTCCATCCTCTGGAAGGGAAAAAATACTTCTAGATTTCTTCACCCACTTCCCTGGGCTGCTGTGTGTCTGCCGAAGAATGAAGGAGGCTTGGGCATCAGAAGAATCAAAGAAGTAAACTTGGCTGGTATCTTGAAGTTAATCTGAAAGATTGCTTCAAAAGCAAAGGAGCATCTGGGTTGACTGGATATACTTAGGGCCCCTTCGGCATGATTCCATTTGGACGGCTTCCCTGTCAGTTTCACCAAAAGATATTTATCTCCCATTTTAAAAACGTATCATTATAATTGCGATCCGGATAAGTATGGGAAAATTTATTCCGCTTGGAAGTTGGTTCAAGGAATTTTAGTACTTTCAGCTAGATTTGGTCTCATTCTGATGGTTTAGAGAATCCAATAACTAACTGATTTCCTCTAAATCAGTTTTAGCTACAGATCTTTCTCCTTTTTCCGAAAACAAAATCATTATAATGGCGATCCGGACGAGTATAGACAAATTAATTTCGCCTGGAAGTTGGAGAAAGGAATATTTGTACTTTATGCTAGATTGGGTCTCATTCTGTCGGTCCAATGAATCTAAGACCTGGGCCGATATTTCCTCGAAATCAGTTTCAGCTACAGATCTCTATCTTCTTTTTCCGATCCGTATCATTATAATGGCTAACCAGACGTGTATGGACAAAGCTATTCCGCTTGGAAGTTGGCCAATGGAATTTTAGTTATTTTAGCTGGGTTGGGACTCATTCTTTCGGTCCAGATAATCCAAGATCTGGGCCGATATTTCCTATAAATTAGTTTCACCTACAAATCATTATCCCCCATTTTTTAATCACATTATAATGGCTAACATCCGGAATAGCCCATACTCATCCTTAGCCCATTTTTTTAATCACATTCCCCCATTTTTTAATCAGCATTATAATGGCTAACATCCGGGCAGAATAACTTAGCCCATACTCATCCAGTTAGCCATTATAATGTAATTAAAAAATGGGGGATAGTGATTTGTAGGTGAAACTAATTTAAAGGAAATATCGGCCCAGATCTTGGACTATCTGAACCGAAAGAATGAGTCCCAATCCAGCTAAAATAACTAAAATTCCATTGGCCAACTTCCAAAAAGAATAACTTTGTCCATACACTTCCGATTAGCCATCATAATGATACACATCGGAAAAAGAAGATAGAGATCAGTAGTTGAAACTGATTTTTAGGAAATAGCGGTCCAGGTCTTGGATTTTTTGGACCAACAGAATGAGACCCAATCTACAATAAAGTACAAATATTCATTTACCCAACTTCCAGGCGAAATTAATTTGTCCATACTCGTCCGGATCGCCATTATAATGATATGTTTTCGGAAAAAAGAGAGAGATCTGTAGCTGAAACTGATTTAGAGGAAATCAGTCACTTATTGGATTCTCTAAACCGACAAAATGAGACCAAATCTAGCTGAAAGTACTAAAATTCCTTGAATCAACTTCCAAGCGGAATAAATTTTCCCATACTTATCCGGATCGCAATTATAATGATACGTTTTGAAAATGGGAGATAAATATCTTTAGGTGAAATAGATTTAGAGGTATTACCGGCCTAGTTCATGGATTCTCTGGACCGACAGAATGAGGCCAAATCTAGCTGAAAGTAATAAATTCCTTGAGCCAACTTCCGGGCAGATTAACTTTGCACATACTTGTCGGGTTCGCTATTATAATTATGTGTTTACAAAAATTGGTGAAACTAATTTAAAGGAAATATCGGCCTCTTGGATTCTCTAGACCAATAGAATGAGACCCAATCAATCAAAAAGTACTTAAATTCTTAGAGCCAACTTCCGGGCGGAATAACTTTGCCATACTCATCTGGTTGGCCATTACAATATGTATTTTGAAAATAGGAGAAAGGTCAGTAGGTAACACCACTAATTTCGAGGAAATATCGCCCAAGTTCTTGGACTTTCGGGACCGAAAGAATGAGACCCAATTCAGCATAAAGTACATAAATTACTTGAGCAAACTACCAGGCAGAATAAAATATCCCATAATCGTCCGGTTCGCAATTATAATGATATGTATTTGGAAAAAGAAATAGAGATCTGTAGCTGAAACTGGTTTAGAGATAATATCAGCCCAGCTCTTGGATACTCCCGACCGACAAAATGAGACCCTATTCAGTAGTATGTACTAAAATTGTTACGGCCAACATCCGGGAAGAATAACTTAGCCCATACTCATCTGGTTAACCATTATAATATGTGTTACAAAAATGGGAGATAGTGATTTGTAGGTGAAACTAATTTATAGGAAATATTGGCCCAGATCTTTGATTATCTGGACCGATAGAATGAGACCCAATCCAGCTGAAATTACTAAAATTCCATTGGCCAACTTCCAGGCGGAATAACTTTATCCATACACGTCCGGTTAGCCATTATAATGATACGCATCGGAAAAAGGAACAAGAGATTTGTAGCTGAAACCGATTTAGAGGAAATATCGGCCCAGGTCTTAGATTCTCTGGACCAACAGAATGATACCCAATATAGCATAAAGTACAAATATTCCTTTAGCTACCAGGCGGAATTAATTTGCCCATACTCATCTGGTTCGCCATTATAATGATATGTTTTCGGAAAAAGGAGAAAGAGATTTGTAGCTGAAACTGATTTAGAGGAAATCAGTACAGTTCTTAGATTCTCTAAACGGACAAAATGAGACCAAATCTAGCTGAAAGTACTAAAATTCCTTAACCAATTTCCAGGCGGAATAAATTTTCCCATGCTTATCAGTATTGCAATTATAATGATACGTTTTGAAAATGAGAGATAAAGATCTTTAGGTGAAACAGATTTAGAGGTAATATTGGCCCAGTTCTTGGATTCTCTAGACTGACAGAATGAGACCAAATATAGCCGAAAGTACTAAAATTCCTTGAACCAACTTCCGGGCTGAATAAATTTTCTCATACTCATCTATACTGCAATTATAATGATACCTTTTCGAAAATAGGAGATAAAATACTTTAGGTGAAACTGATTTAGAAGTAATATCGGCTCAGTTCTTGGATTCTCAGGACCGACAGAATGAGACCAAATATAGCTGAAAGTACTAAAATTCCTTGAGCCAACTTCCGCACAGATTAACTTTGCACATACTGATCGGGTTCGCTACTAGAATAATATGTTTACGAAAATGGGAGATAGAGATTTGTTGGTGAAACTAATTTAGAGGAAATATCAGTCCAGTTCTTGGATTCTTTGGACCGACAGAATGAGACCCAATCAAACAAAAAGTACTAAAATTCTTAGGGCCAACTTCCGAGCGGAATAACTTTGCCCATACTCGTCCGGTTAGCCATTATAATATGTATTTTGAAAATGGGAGAAAGATCAGTCGGTAAAACTAATTTTGGGGAAAAACGTAAATTCCTTGAGCAAACTTTCGGGCAGAATAAAGTTACCCATAACTTTCCGGTTCGCAATTATAATGAAATGTATTTGGAATAGGAGATAGAGATCTGTAGATGAAACTGATTTAGAGGCAATATCAGCCCAGCTCCTGGATACTCCCGACTGACAGAATGAGACACAATCTAGTAGAATGTACTAAAATTCTTACGACCAACATCCGGGAAGAATAACTTAGCCCATACTCGTCCGTTGAGCCATTATAATATGTGTTTCAAAAATGGGAGATAGTGATTTGTGGGTGAAACTAATTTATAGGAAATATCGGCCCAGATCTTGGATTATCAGGACCGACAGAATGAGACCCAATCCAGCTGAAATTACAAAAATACCGTTGGCAAACTTCCAGGCAGAATAACTTTTCCCATACACGTCCAGTTAGCCATTATAATGATACATTTCGGAAAAAGGAGATAGAGAACTGTAGCTGAAATTGATTTAGGGGAAATATCAGCCCAAGTCTTGCATTCTCTAAACTGATAGAATCAGACCCAATCTAGCATAAAGTACAAATATTCCTTTACCCAACTTCCAGGCGGAAATAATTTGCCCATACTCATCCTATTCGCCATTATAATTATATGTTTTCAGAAAAAGGAGAAAGAGATCTGTAGCTGAAACTGATTTTGAGAAAATCAGTCCAGTTCTTGATATCGCTAAACCGACAGAATGAAACCAAATCTAGCTAAAAGAACTAAAATTCCCTGAACCAACTTCCAGGCGGAATAAATTTTCCCACACTTATCCAGATTGCAATTATAATGATACGCTTAAAAAATGGGAGATAAAGATCTTTAGGTGAAACTGATATAGAGGTAATATTGGCCCAGTTCTTGGATTCTCTGGACTGACAGAATGAGACAAAATCTGGCCGAAAGTACTAAAATTCCTTGAACCAACTTCGGGCGGGTTATGGTCAATAAGGAATGGCTTTCAGCCTTGTCAAACTTGATAGGTTATGGTCAATGAGGAATGGCTTTCAGCCTTCCCTTCTTCTCATACCAACTTTGACAGCCCGGACATTTCAGACCACTCCCCCATCTCTCTGCTATTCAGCCCTTCCCTTCCTTTCGGCCCCAAACCCTTTAAATACTTCGACATGTGGGCCCCTCACCCCTCTTTTTTAACCACAGTCCTTAAGGCTTGGGAAAAACCTGTCACAGCTTTCTCTTCCCCCCTCATTGAATTTCCTAGAAAGCTCAAAAATGTCAACGCAACTTTCAAGTATTGGAATTCCAATACTTTTGGGAACATATCTGAACAGGTTTTGGAATGCAAGGACAGACTTGGCTCAATTCAGATTCGGCTGCAATCGGGTCATTGCAATGGTGCTTTAGCAAATGAAGAAAAGGCTACTTCTCTTGAGCGTTCATCCTTACTTGCTCGAGAACAGAGCTTTCTAAAGTAGAAATCTAGAATCAAGTGGCTTGAGATGGGGGACTCTAATTCTGCTTATTTTCACAGATCTCTGAAGGCCAAAGTTAATGCAAACTCGATTGTTCATCTTACAGCCCTGGATGGTTCCATTGTCTCCACTGTTAAAGGTATGAAAGACTTGGCTGTTTAGCATTTCAAAGGCCTCTTCACCAGCTCTCAGTTGGCCCCCCCTCCCATCCCGAATGGCCTACTCAACAAATTCATCCCCTCGGCCCTCCATGACTCTTTGAGCTCCATTCCTAATGAAGATGAGATTGTGGCTGCCATCCTCTCTCAAGGTTTCAGGAGCCCCAGGCCCGGATGGCTTAAGTACGGGGTTCTTTTTAGCTGCCTGGGACATTATCAAGCTGGATCTTATTGCTGCCACTGTCAGCTTCTTCTACAACCCTTATCAGGTCAAAGGTATCCACACTATTCTCTGCCTCATCCCCAAGAAGGACGGTGCCTCTGCTATGAGTGATTTCAGGCCCATTGCTCTTTGCAACCTCCCGTACAAATTTATTGCCAAGATCCTTGCTAGGCGGCTCAAAAGTGGGGTGGATATTCTTGTCAGTGACAACCAATCTGCTTTCATCCCTGGAAGACATATCTCGGACAACATCCTTATTTGTCATGACATTGTCAGAGCTTTTAGACGAAAAATCATTCCCCTGCTATTCTCCTGAAGATTGACATCCACAAAGCCTTTGATTCTTTAAGGTGGGACTTCATAAGTCAGCTGAAGACCAAGATGGGATTTCCTTGTATCTTTGTCAATTGGATTCAGGCTCGCATCTCTTCCCCAAAGTTTTCTGTGCTTGTTAATGGGAATTAGACAAGGCTGCCCTTTGTCCCCTTATTTGTTTACTTTGGCTTTGGAAGCTCTCTCTAGGGACATCCAAATTTGCACTGAACAACAGCTTATTGTGCCTATGCCAAAGTTTAAAGCTCTCAACCTCTCTAATTTGGCCTTTGCGGATGACCTGATGATCTTCTCCAAGGCTTCGTTAGCCTCTGTAGTCCATTATTCTTTGCTTGCAGCACTTTCATGGGCTATCGGGCTTACGCATCAACCCCTCAAAGTCCCTCATTTTCTTTGCGGGGGATTCTGAGCTGGACAAGGCTCCTTTGCTTCAGAGATCTGGTTTTCAAGAAGGTCGCCTTCCTGTTAAGTATTTGGGTCTTCCTTTGATCCCTGCCAGGCTTTCAGCTCATCACTGCACTCTTATGCTTGACCTCATTCGGAAAAGGCTGCAATTATGGAAAGGCAAGCTTCTCTCATATGCTGGTAGGCTGGTTCTTATCAGATCAGTCTTGGAATCTTCGTATATCTGGAATCTATGGGTTGCCTCAAGCTACTATAAAGTCCTTGGAATCCCTTTTAGCTTCCATCCTCTGGAAGGGCAAAGATACTTCCAGATTTCTTCACCCCCCTCCCTGGGCTGCAGTGTGTCTGCCGAGGAATGAAGGAGGCTTGGGCATCAGAAGAATCAAAGAAGTGAACTTGGCTGGTATCTTGAAGTCAATCTGGAAGATTGCTTCAAAGCAAAAGAGCATCTGGGTTGACTGGATATACTCAGGGCCCCTTCGGCATGATTCCATTTGGACGGCTTCCTTGTCAGTTTCACCTAAAGATATTTATCTCCCATTTTCAAAACGTATCATTATACTTACGATCCGGATAAGTATGGGAAAATTTATTCCGCTTGGAAGTTGGTTCAAGGAATTTTAGTACTTTCAGCTAGATTTGGTCTCATTCTGTCGGTTTAGAGAATCCAATAACTAACTGATTTCCTCTAAATCAGTTTCAGCTACAGATCTTTCTCCTTTTTTCGAAAACATATCATTATAATGGCGATCCGGACGAGTATGGACAAATTAATTTCGCCTGCAAGTTGGCTAAAGGAATATTTGTACTGTATGCTATTGGGTCTCATTCTGTCGGTTCAAAGAATCCAAGAACTGGGCCGATATTTCCTAAAAATCAGTTTCAGCTACAAATCTCTATCTTCTTTTTCCGATGAATATCATTATAATGGCTAACCGGACGTGTATGGACAAAGTTATTCTGCTTGGAAGTTGGCCAATGGACTTTTAGTTATTTTAGCTAGATTGGGAATCATTCTTTCGGAATTGATAGTCCAAGATCTGGGCTGATATTTCCTATAAATTAGTTTCACCTACAAATCACTATCCCCCATTTTTTAAACACATTATAATGGCTAACATCCGGGCAGAATAACTTAGCCCATACTCGTCCGGTTAGCCATTATAATGTGTTTCAAAAATGGGGGATAGTGATTTGTAGGTGAAACTAATTTATAGGAAATATCGGCCCAGATCTTGGATTATCTGGACCGAAAGAATGAGTCCCAATCCAGCTAAAATAACTAAAATTCCATTGGCCAACTTCCAAGCGGACTAAATTTATCCATACACGTCCGGTTAGCCATTATAATGATACGGATCGGAAAAAGAAGATAGAGATCTGTAGCTGAAACTGATTTTGAGGAAATCAGTAAGTTGTTGGATTCTCAAAACCGACAGAATGAGACCAAATCTAGCTGAAAGTACTAAAATTCCATGAACCAACTTCCAAGCGGAATCCATTTTCCCATACTTATCCGGATCGCAATTATAATGATACGTTTTGAAAATGGGAGAAAAATATCTTTAGGTGAGACGGATTTAGAGGAAATACTGTCCCAGTTCTTAGATTCTCTAGACTGATAGAATGAGACCAAATCTAGCCAAAAGTACTAGAATTCCTTTAACCAACTTCCGGGAGGAATAAATTTTCTCATACTCATCCGTATTGCAATTATAATGATACGTTTTCGAAAATAGAAGATAAAAATCTTTAGGTGAAACTGATTTAAAGGTAATATCGGCCCAGTTCTTGGATTCTCTAGACCGACAGAATGAGGCCAAATCTAGCCGAAGTAATAAATTCCTTGACCCAACTTCCGGGCAGATTAACTTTGCGCATACTAATTACTTGTCGGGTTAGCTATTATAATTATGTGTTTACAAAAATAGGAGATAGAGATCTGTTGGTGAAACTAATTACTTGTCGGGTTCGCTATTATAATTATGTGTTTACAAAAATAGGAGATAGAGATCTGTTGGTGAAACTAATTTAGAGGAAATATCGGCCTCTTGGATTATTTGGACCAATAGAATGAGACCCAATCAATAAAAAATTACTTAAATTCTTAGGGCCAACTTCTGGGCGGAACAACTTTGCCATACGCGTCCTGTTGGCCATTATAATATGTATTTTGAAAATAGGAGAAAGATCAGTACGTAACACTAATTTAGAGGAAATATTGCCCAAGTTCTTGGACTACCGGGACCGAAAGAATGAGACCCAATCCAGCATAAAGTACATAAATTCCTTGAGCAAACTGTCAGGCAGAATAAAGTATCCCATAATTGTCCGGTTCGCAATTATAATGATATGTATTTGGAAAAGGAGAAAGAGATCTGTAGGTGAAACTGATTTAGAGGTAATATCAGCCCAGCTCTTGGATACTCCCAACCGACAGAATGAGACCCTATTCAATAGAATGGACTAAAATTCTTACGGCCAACATCCAGGAAGAATAACTTAGCTCATACTGATCTGGTTAGCCATTGTAATGTGTTACAAAAATGGGAGATAGTGATTTGTAGGTGAAACTAATTTATAGGAAATATTGGCCCAGATCTTGGATTATCTGGACCGGTAGAATGAGACCCAATCCAGTTGAACTTACTAAAATTCCATTGGCCAACTTCCAGGCGGAATAACTTTATCCATACAAGTCCGGTTAGCCATTACAATGATACGCTTCGGAAAGACCTAGAGATCTGTAGCTCAAACTGATTTAGAGAAAATATCGGCCCAAGTCTTGGATTCTCTGGACCAACAGAATGAGACCCAATATATAATAAAGTACAAATATTCCTTTAGCCAACTACTAGGCGGAATTAATTTGCCCATACTCATCCGGTTCGCCATTATAATGATATGTTTTCGGAAAAAGGAGAAAAGATTTGCAGCTGAAACTGATTTAAAGGAAATCAATCCAGTTCTTAGATTCTCTAAACTGACAGAATGAGACCAAATCTAGCTAAAAGTACTAAAATTCCTTAAGCAATTTCCAGGCGGAATAAATTTTCCCATACTTCCAGGATTGCAATTATAATGATACGGTTGGAAAATGGGAGATAAAGATCTTTAGGTGAAACTGATTTAGAAGTAATATTGGTCTAGTTCTTGGATTCTCTAGACCGACACAATGAGACCAAATATAGCTGAAAGTACTAAAATTCCTTGAACCAACTTCCGAGCGGAATAAATTTTCTCAAACTCATCTATACTGATTTAGAGGTAATATCGGCTCAGTTCTTGGATTCTCTAGACCGACAGAATGAGACCAAATATGGCTGAAAGTACTAAAATTCCTTTAGCCAACTTCCGGGCAGATTAACTTTGCGCATACTGATTGGGTTCGCTATTATAATTCTATGTTTACGAAAATGGGAGATACAGATCTGTTGGTGAAACTAATTTGGAGGAAATATCAGCCCAGTTCTTGGATTCTTTGGACCGACAGAATGAGACCCAATCAAACAAAAAGTACTAAAATTCTTAGGGCCAACTTCTGGGCGGAATAACTTTGCCCATACTCATACAGTTAACCAATTATAATATGTATTTTTATAATGGGAGAAAGATCAGTCGGTAAAACTAATTTTGGGTAAATACGTAAATTAGTATGTAAATTCCTTAAGCAAACTTCCGGGCAGAATAAAGTTGCCCATAATTATCCGGTTCACAATTATATTGAAATGTATTTGGAAAAGGAGATAGAGGTCTGTAGCTGAAAATGATTTAGAGGCAATATCAGCCCAGCTCTTGGAAACTCCCGACTGACAGAATGAGACACAATCTAGTAGAATGTACTAAAATTCTTACGGTCAACATCCCAGAAAAATAACTTAGCCCATACTCGTCCGTTTAGCCATTACAATATGTGTTTCAAAACTGGGAGATAGTGATTTGTGGGTGAAACTAATTTACAGGAAATATCGGCCTAGATCTTGGATTATCAGGACCTACAGAATGAGACCCAATCCAGCTGAAATTACTAAAATACCATTGGCCAACTTCCAGGCAGAATAACTTTGCCCATACACGTCCGGTTGGCCATTATAATGATACATTTCGGAAAAAGGAGATAGAGAACTGTAGCTGAAACTGATTTAGGGGAAATATTGGCCCAAGTCTTGCATTCTCTGAACCGCTAGAATGAGACCCAATCTAGCATAAAGTACAAATATTACTTTAGCCAACTTCCAGGCGGAATTAATTTGCCCATACTCATCCGATTTGCCATTATAGTTATATGTTTTCGGAAAAAGGAGAAAGAGATCTGTAGCCGAAACTGATTTTGAGGAAATCAGTCCAGTTCTTGGAATCTCTAAACCGACAAAATGAAACCAAATCTAGCTAAAAGAACTAAAATTCCCTTAACCAACTTCCAAGCGGAATAAATTTTTCCACACTTATCCGGATTGCAATTATAATGATATGTTTCGAAAATGGGAGATAAAGATCTTTGGGTGAAACTGATTTAGAGGTAATATTAGCCCAGTTCTTGGATTCTCTGGACTGACGGAATGAGACCAAATCTGGCCGAAAGTACTAAAATTCCTTGAACCAACTTCTAGGCGGGTTATCGTCAATGAGGAATGGCTTTCAGCCTTGCCTTCTTCTAATGCCAACTTTGACAGCCCAGACATTTCAGAACACTCCCCCATCTCTCTAGCTATTCAGCCCTTCCCTTCCTTCGGCCCCAAACCCTTTAAACACTTCGACATGTGGGCCTCTCACCCCTCTTTTTTAACCACAGTCCTTCAAGCTTGGGAAAAACCTGTCACTACTTTCTCTTCCCCCCTCATTGCATTTTCTAGAAAGCTCAAAAATGTCAAGGCAGCTTTCAAGGATTGGAATTCCAATACTTTTGGGAACATATCTAAACAGGCTTTGGAATGCAAGGACAGACTTGGCTCAATTCAGATTCGGCTGCAATCGGATCATTGCAAGGGTGCTTTAGCAGTTGAAGAAAAGGCTACTTCTCTTGAGCTCTCTTCACTTGCTCGAGAAGAGAGCTTTCTGAAGTAGAAATCTAGAATCAAGTGGCTTGAGCTGGGGGACACTATTTCTGCTTATTTTAACAGATCTCTGAAGGCCAAAGTTAATGCAAACTCCATTGTTCATCTTACAGCCCAAGATGGTTCTACTGTCTCCACTGTTAAAGGCAACAAAGACTTGGCTGTTCAGCATTTCAAGGGCCTCTTCACCAGCTCTCAGTTGGCCTCCCCTCCCATCCCGAATGGCCTACTCAACAAATTCATCCCCTCGGCCCTCCATGACTCTTTGAGCTCCATTCCTAATGAAGATGAGATTGCGGCTGCCATCCTCTCTCAAGGTTTCGGGAGCCCCAGGCCCGGAAGGCTTAAGTATGGGGTTCTTTTTAGCTGCCTAGGACATTATCAAGCTGGATCTTATTGCTCTCAACCTCTCTCATTTAGCCTTTGTGGATGACCTGATGATGTTCTCAAAGGCTTTGTTAGCCTCCCTGGAGTCCATTATGCTTTTCTTGCAGCACTTTCATGAGCTATCGGGCATGCGAATCAACCCCTCAAAGTCCCTCATTTTCTTTGCGGGGGATTCTGAACTGGACAAGGCTCCTTTGCTTCAGAGATCTGGTTTTCAAGAAGGTCACCTTCCTGTTAAGTGTTTGGGTCTTCCTTTGAACCCTGCCAGGCTTTCAGCTCATCACTGCACTCCTATGCTTGACCTCATTCGGAAAAGGCTGCAATTATAGAAAAGCAAGCTTCTCTCATATGCTTGTAGGCTGGTTCTTATCAGATCAGTCTTGGAATCTTCGTATATCTGGAATCTATGGGTTGCCTCAAGCTACTATAAAGTCCTTGGAATCCCTTTTAGCTTCCATCCTCTGGAAGAGCAAAGATACTTCCAGATTTCTTCACCCCCTTCCCTGGGCTGCTGTGTATCTGCCGAAGAATGAAGGAGGCTTGGGTATCAGAAGAATCAAAGAAGTGAACTTGGCTGGAATCTTAAAGTTAATCTGGAAGATTGCTTCAAAGCAAAAGAGCATCTGGGTTGACTGGACATACTCAGGGCCCCTTCGGCATGATTCCATTTGGACGGCTTCCCTGTCAGTTTCACCTAAAGATATTTATCTCCCATTTTCAAAACGTATCATTATAATTGCGATCCGGTTAAGTATGGGAAAATTTATTCCGCTTGGAAGTTGGTTCAAGGAATTTTAATACTTTCAGCTAGATTTGGTCTCATTTTGTCGGTTTAGAGAATCCAATAACTAACTGATTTCCTCTAAATCAGTTTCAACTACAAATCTCTCTCCTTTTTCCGAAAACATATCATTATAATGGCGATCCGGACGAGTATGGACAAATTAATTTAGCCTACAAGTTAGCTAAAGGAATATTTGTACTTTATGCTATTTGGTCACAGTCTGTCAGTCTAAAGAATCCAAGACCTGGGCCGATATTTCCTAAAAATCAGTTTCAGCTACAGATCTGTATCTTCTTTTTCCGATACGTATCATTGTAATGGCTAACTCGACGTGAATGAACAAAGTTATTCCGCTTGGAAGTTGGCCAATGGAATTTTAGTTATTTTAACTAGATTGGGACTCATTCTTTCGGTCCAGATAATCCAAGAACTGGGCCGATATTTCCTATAAATTAGTTTCACCCACAAATCACTATCCCCCACTTTTGAAACACATTATAATGGCTAACATCCGGGTAGAATAACTTAGCCCATACTCGTCCGGTTAGCCATTATAATGTGTTTCAAAAATGGGGGATAGTGATTTGTAGGTGAAACTAATTTATAGGAAATATCGGCCCAGATCTTGGATTATCTAGACCGAAAGAATGAGTCCCAATCCAGCTAAAATAACTAAAATTCCATTGGCCAATTTGCAAGCGGAATAACTTAGTCCATACACGTCCGGTTAGCAATTATAATGATACGGATCGGAAAAAGAAGATAGAGACTTGTAGCTGAAACTGATTTTGAGGAAATATCGGCCCAGATCTTGGATTCTTTGGACCGACAGAATGAGACCCAATCTAGCATAAAGTACAAATATTCCTTTAGCCAACTTCCAGGCGAAATTAATTTGTCCATACTCGTCCAGATCGCCATTATAACGATATGTTTTCGGAGAAAGGAGAGAGATCTATAGCTGAAACTGATTTAGAGGAAATCAGTCAGTTATTGGATTCTCTAAACCGACAGAATGAGACCAAATCCAGCTGAAAGTACTAAAATTCCTTGAACCAACTTCCAAGTGGAATAAATTTTCCCATACTTATCCGGATCGCAATTATAATGATACGTTTTTAAAATGGGAGATAAATATCTTTATGTGAAACTGATTTAGAGGTATTATCAGCCCAGGTCTTGGATTCTTTGGACTGACAGAATGAGACCCAATCTAGCATAAAGTACAAATATTCCTTTAGCCAACTTCCAGGCGAAATTAATTTGTCCATACTCGTCCAGATCGCCATTATAATGATATGTTTTCGGAAAAAGGAGAGAGATCTGTAGCTGAAACTGATTTAGAGAAAATCAATCAATTATTGGATTCACAAAAACCAACAGAATGAGACCAAATCTTGCTGAAAGTACTAAAATTCCTTGAACCAACTTCCTAGCGGAATTAATTTTCCCATACTTAACCAGATCGCAATTATAATGATACGTTTTCACAATGGGAGATAAATATCTGTCGGTGAAACTGATTTAGAGGAAATACTAGCCCAATTCTTAGATTCTCTAGACTGAATGAGACCAAATCTAGCCGAAAGTACTAGAATTCCTTTAACCAACTTTCGGGCGGAACAAATTTTCTCATACTCATCCGTATTACAATTATAATGATATGTTTTCGAAAATAGGCGATAAAAATCTTTCGGTGAAACTGATTTAGAGGTAATATCGGCCTAGTTCTTGGATTCTCTGGACCGACAGAATGAGGCCAAATCTAGCTGAAAGTAATAAATTCCTTGAGCCATCTTCCGGGCAGATTAACTTTGCACATGCTTGTCGGGTTCGCTATTATAATTATGTGTTTACAAAAATGGGAGATAAAGATCTGTTGGTCAAACTAATTTCGAGAAAATATCAACCCAGTTCTTGGATTTTTTGGACCGACAGAATGAGACCAAATCGAACAAAAAGTACTAAAATTCTTAGGGCCAACTTCTGGGCGGAATAACTTTGCCCATACTCGTCCGGTTAGCCATTATAATATGTATTTTGAAAATGGGAGAAAAATCAATCGGTAAAACTAATTTTGGGGAAATACGTAAATTCCTTGAGCAAACTTCCGGGCATAAAAAAGCTGCCCATAATTATCCAGTTCGCAATTATAATAAAATGTATTTGGAAAAGGAGATAGAGATCTATAGCTGAAACTGATTTAGAGGCAATATCAGCCAAGCTCTTGGATACTCCAGACCGACAGAATGAGACACAATCCAGTAGAATGTACTAAAATTCTTACGGCCAACATCCGGGAAGAATAACTTAGCCCATACTCGTCCGTTTAGCCATTATAATATGTGTTTAAAAAATGGGAGATAGTGATTTGTGGGTGAATATCGGCCCAGATCTTGGATTATCAGGACTGACAGAATAAGATCCAATCCTGCTGAAATTACTAAAATTCCATTGGCCAACTTCCAGGCAGAATAACTTTGCCCATACACGTCCAGTTAGCCATTATAATAATATGTTTCGGAAAACGGAGATAGAGAACTGTAGATGAAACTGATTTAGGGGAAATATCGGCCCAAGTCTTGCATTCTCTGAACTGATAGCCAATCTAGCATAAAGTACAAATATTCCTTTAGCCAACTTCCAGGCAGAATTAATTTGCCCATACTCTGCCGATTCGCCATTATCATTATATGTTTTCGGAAAAAGGAGAAAGAGATCTGTAGCTGAAACTGATTTTGAGGAAATCAGTCCAGTTCTTGCAATCTCTAAACCGACAGAATGAACCAAATCTAGCTAAAAGAACTAAACTTCCCTGAACCAACTTCCAGGCGGAATAAATTTTCCCACACTTATCCGGATTGCAATTATAATGATACGTTTCGAAAATGGGAAATAAAGATCTTTAGGTGAAACTGATTTAGAGGTAACATTGGCCCAGTTCATGGATTCTCTGGACTGACAGAATGAGACCAAATCTGGCCGAAAGTACTAAAATTCCCTGAACCAACTTCTGGGCGGGTTATGGTCAATAAGGAATGGCTTTCAGCCTTGTAAACTTGATAGGTTATGGTCAATGAGGAATGGCTTTCAGCCTTCCCTTCTTCTCATACCAACTTTGACAGCCCAGACATTTCAGACCACTCCCCCATCTCTCTAGCTATTCAGCCCTTCCCTTCCTTTGGCCCCAAACCCTTTAAATACTTCGACATGTGGGCCTCTCACCCCTCTTTTTTAACCACAGTCCTTCAGGCTTGGGAAAAACCTGTCACTGCTTTCTCTTCCCCCCTCATTGCATTTTCTAGAAAGCTCAAAAATGTCAAGGCAGCTTTCAAGGATTGCATTTCCAATACTTTTGGGAACATATCTGAATAGGTTTTGGAATGCAAGGACAGACTTGGCTCAATTCAGATTCGGCAGCAATCGGAACATTGCAATGGTGCTTTAGCAGATGAAGAAAACGCTACTTCTCTTAAGCTCTCTTCCTTACTTGCTCGTGAAGAGAGCTTTCTGAAGCAGAAATCTAGAATCAAGTGGCTTGAGCTGGGGGG
Source organism: Telopea speciosissima (assembly GCF_018873765.1). Taxonomy (NCBI): domain Eukaryota; kingdom Viridiplantae; phylum Streptophyta; class Magnoliopsida; order Proteales; family Proteaceae; genus Telopea; species Telopea speciosissima. Next base: position 84,335 of record NW_025317403.1, read on the forward strand.
ACTCTAATTCTGCTTATTTTCACAGATCTCTGAAGGCCAAAGTTAATGCAAACTCCATTGTTCATCTTACAGCCCAGGATGGTTCCATTGTTTCCACAGTTAAAGGTATCAAAGACTTGGCTGTTCAACATTTCAAGGGCCTCTTCACCAGCTCTCAGTTGGCCTCCCCTCCCATCCCGAATGGCCTACTCAACAAATTCATCCCCACGGCTCTCCATGACTCTTTGAGCTCCATTCCTAATGAAGATGAGATTGCGGCTGCCATCCTCTCTCAAGGTTTTGCCCAGTCCCGGATGGCTTAAGTATGGGGTTCTTTTTAGCTGCCTGGGACATTATCAAGCTGGATCTTATTGCTGCCATTGTCAGCTTCTTCTATAACCCTTATCAGGTCAAAAGTATCCACACTTTTCACTGCCTCATCCCCAAGAAGGTTGGTACCTCTGCTACGAATGATTTTAGGCCCATTGGTCTTTGCAACCTCCTGTACAAATTTACCTATTTTCTATTCTTCTCTCTTTTACTTCTTGTACTTCTTTTTACTTCTCTTATTTCTTTTACTATCATAGCCTCTTCGGATCCATGTAGCCGACCCCATTTAGTTGGGATAAGGTTATGGTTGTTGTTGTTGTTGTTGTATCCTTGCTAGGCGGCTCAAAAGTGTGGTGGATATTCTTGTCAGTGACAACCAATCTGCTTTAATCCCTGGAAGACATATCTCGGACAACATCCTTATTTGTCATGACATTATCAGAGCCTTGAGAGGAAAAATCATTCCCCTGCTATTCTCCTGAAGATTGACATCCACAAAGCCTTTGATTCTTTAAGGTGGGACTTCATAAGTCAGGTGATGACCAAAATGGGATTTCCTTGTATCTTTGTCAATTGGATTCAGGCTTGCATCTCTTCCCCAAAGTTTTCTGTGCTTGTTAATGGCAATTCGGCAGGCTACTTCGATGCCTCTGTGGGAATTAGACAAGGCTGCCCATTGTCCCCTTATTTGTTTACTTTGGCTTTAGAAGCTCTCTCCAGGGACATCCAAATTTGCACTGAACAACAGCTTATGGTGCCTATGCCTAAGTGTAAAGCTCTCAACCTCTCTCATTTGGCCTTTGCTGATGACCTGATGATCTTCGCCATGGATTCGTTAGCCTCTCTGGAGTCCATTATGCTTTGCTTGCAACACTTTAATGAGCTATCGGGCCTACGCATTAACCCCTCAAAGTCCCTCATTTTCTTTGCGTGGGATTCTTAGCTGGAAAAGGCTCCTTTGCTTAAGAGATCTGGTTTTCAAGATGGTCACCTTCCTGTTAAGTATTTGGGTCTTCCTTTGATCCCTACCAGGCTTTCAGCTCATCACTGCACTCCTATGCTTGACCTCATTCGGAAAAGGCTACAATTATGGAAAGGCAAGCTTCTCTCATATGCTGGTAGGCTGGTTCTTATCAGATCAGTCATGGAATCTTCGTATATCTGGAATCTATGGGTTGCCTCAAGCTACTATAAAGTCCTTGGAATCCCTTTTAGCTTCCATCCCCTGGAAGGGCAAAGATACTTCCAGATTTCTTCACCCCCTTCCCTGGGCTGCTGTGTGTCTGCCGAAGAATGAAGGAGGCTTGGGTATCAAAAGAATCAAAGAAGTGAATTTGGCTGGAATCTTGAAGTTAATCTGGAAGATTTCTTCAAAGCAAAAGAGCATCTGGGTTGACTGGATATACTCAGGGCCCCTTCGACATGATTCCATTTGGACGGCTTCCCTGTCAGTTTCACCTAAAGATATTTATCTCCCATTTTCAAAACGTATCACTATAATTGCGATCCGGTTAAGTATGGGAAAATTTATTCCGCTTGAAAATTTGTTCAAGGAATTTTAGTACTTTCAGCTAGATTTGGTCTCATTCTGTCGGTTTAGAGAATCCAATAACTAACTAATTTCCTCTAAATCATTTTCAGCTACAGATCTCTCTCCTTTTTCCGAAACCATATCATTATAATGGCGATCCGGACGAGTATGGACAAAATAATTTCGCCTGGAAGTTGGCTAAAGGAATATTCGTACTTTATGCTAGATTAGGTCTCATTCTCTCGGTCTGAAGAATCCAAGACCTGGGCCGATATTTCCTCAAAATCAGTTTCAGCTACAGATCTCTATCTTCTTTTTCCGATGCGTATCATTATAATGGCTAACCGGACGTGTATGGACAAAGTTATTCCGCTTGGAAGTTGGCCAATGGAATTTTAGTTATTTTAGCTGGATTGGGACTCATTCTTTCGGTCCAGATAATTCAAGATCTGTGCCGATATTTTCTATAAATTAGTTTCACCTACAAATCACTATCCCCCATTTTTTTAATCACATTATAATGGCTAACCGGACGAGTATGGGCTAAGTTATTCTGCCCGGATGTTAGCCAATATAATGTGTTTAAAAAATGGGGGATAGTGATTTGTAGGTGAAACTAATTTATAGGAAATATCGGCCTAGATCTTGGATTATCTAGACCGAAAGAATGAGTCCCAATCCAGCTAAAATAACTAAAATTGCATTGGCAAACTTCCAAGCGGAATAACTTTGTCCATACACGTCCGGTTAGCCATTATAATGATACTTATCGGAAAAAGAAGATAGAGATCTGTAGCTGAAACTGATTTTGAGGAAATATCGGCCCAGGTCTTGGATTCTTCAGACCGAGAGAATGAGACCTAATCTAGCATAAAGTACGAATATTCCTTTAGCCAACTTCCAGGCGAAATTATTTTGTCCATACTCGTCCGGATCGCCATTATAATGATATGTTTTCGGAAAAAGGAGAGAGATCTGTAGCTGAAACTGATTTAGAGAAAATCAATCAGTTATTGGATTCTCTAAACCGACAGAATGAGACCAAATCTAGTTGAAAGCACTAAAATTCCTTGAACCAACTTCCAAGCGGAATAAAATTTCCCATACTTATCCAGAACCCAATTATAATGAAACGTTTTGAAAATGGGAGATAAATATCTTTAGGTGACACAGATTTAGAGGAAATACTGGCCGAGTTCTTAGATTCTCTAGACTGACAGAATGAGACAAAATCTAGCCAAAAGTACTAGAATTCCTTTAACCAACTTCCGAGCGGAATAAATTTTCTCATACTCATCCGCATTGCAATTATAATGATACGTTTTCGAAAATAGAAGATAAAAATATTTAGGTGAAACTGATTTAGAGGTAATATCGGCCCAGTTCTTGGATTCTCTAAACCGACAGAATGGGAGAAAGAGATTTGTTGGTGAAACTAATTTAGAGGAAATATCGGCCTCTTGGATTCTCTGGACCAATAGAATGACACCCAATCAATTAAAAAGTACTTAAATTCTTAACGCCAAAATCCGGGCGGAATAACTTTGCCATACTCGTCCGGTTGGCCATTATAATATGAATTTTGAATATAGGAGAAAGATCAGTAGGTAACACCACTAATTTAGAGGAAATATCGCCCAAGTTCTTGGACTCTCGGGACCGAAAGAATGAGACCAAATCCAGCATAAAGCACATAAATTCCTCGAGCAAACTACCAAGCAGAATAAACTATCCCATAATCGTCCGTTTCGCAATTATAATGATATGTAATTGGAAAAGGAGATAGAGATCTGTAGGTGAAACTGATTTAGAGGTAATATCAGCCCAGCTCTTGGATACTCCAGACCGACAGAATGAGACCCTATTCAGTAGAATGTACTAAAATTCTTACGGCCAACATCCGGGAAGAATAACTTAGCCCATACTCATGTGGTTAGCCATTATAATATGTGTTACAAAAATGAGAGACAGTGATTTGTAGGTGAAAATAATTTATAGGAAATATTGGCCAAGATCTTGGATTATCTGAACCGATAGAATGAGACCCAATCCAGCTGAAATTAGTAAAATTCCATTAGCCAACTTCCAAGTGGAATAACTTTAACCATACATGTCCGGTTAGCCATTATAATGATACGCATCAGACAAAGGAGCTAAAGATCTGTAACTGAAACTGATTTAGAGGAAATATCGGCCCAGGTCTTGGATTCTCTGGACCAACAGAATGAGACCCAATATAGCATAAAGTACAAATATTCCTTTAGCCAACTACCAGGCGGAATTAATTTGCCCATACTCATCCGGTTCGCCATTATAATGATATGTTTTCGGAAAAAGGAGAAAGAGATTTGTAGCTGAAACTGATTTAGAGGAAATCAGTCCAGTTCTTAGATTCTCTAAACTGATAGAATGAACCAAATCTAGCTAAAAGTACTAAAATCCCTTAACCAATTTCCAAGCGGAATAAATTTTCCCATACTTATCAGGATTGCAATTATAATGATACGTTTTGAAAATGGGAGATAAAGATCTTTAGGTGAAACAGATTTAGAGGTAATATTGGCCCAGTTCTTGGATTCTCTAGACAGACAGAATGAGACCAAATATAGCCGAAAGTACTAAAATTCCTTGAACCAACTTCCGGGCGGAATAAATTTTCTCATACTCATCTATACTGCAATTATAATGATACGTTTTCGACTTTAGGTGAAACTGATTTAGACGTAATATCGGCTCAGTTCTTGGATTCTCTGGACCGACAGAATGAGACCAAATATAGCTGAAAGTACTAAAATTTCTTGAGCCAACTTTAGGGCAGATTAACTTTGCACATACTCATTTGGTTCGCTATTATAATAATATGTTTACGAAAATGGGAGATAGAGATCTGTTGGTGAAACTAATTTAGAGGAAATATCAGCCCAGTTCTTGGATTCTTTGGACCGACAGAATGAGACCCAATCAAACAAAAAGTACTAAAATACTTAGGGCCAACTTCCGGGCAGAATAACTTTGCCCATACTCATCCGGTTAGCCATTATAATATGTATTTTGAAAAAGGGAGAAAAATCAGTCGGAAAAACTAATTTTGGGGAAATACGTAAATTAGTATGTAAATTCCTTGAGCAAACTTTCGGGCAGAATAAAGTTGCCCATAATTATCCAGTTCGCAATTATAATGAAATGTATTTGGAAAAGGAGATAGAGATCTGTAGCTGAAACTGATTTAGAGGCAATATCAGCCCAGCTCTTGGATACTCCAGACCGACAGAATGAGACACAATCCAGTAGAATGTACTAAAATTCTTACGACCAACATCCGGGAAGAATAACTTAGCCCATTCTCATCCTTTTAGCCATTATAATATGTGTTTCAAAAATGGGAGATAGTGATTTGTGGGTGAAACCAATTTATCGGAAATATCGGCCTTGATCTTGGATTATTAGGACCGACAGAATGAGACCCAATCCAGCTGAAATTACTAAAATACCATTGGCCAACTTCCAGGCAGAATAACTTTGCCCATACGTTCGGTTAGCCATTATAATGATACGTTTCGGAAAAAGGAGATAGAGAACTGTAGATGAAACTGATTTAGGGGAAATATCGCCCAAGTCTTGCATTCTCTGAACCGATAGAATCAGACCCAATCTAGCATAAAGTACAAATATTCCTTTAGCCAACTTCTAGGCGGAATTAATTTGCCCACACTCATCCGATTCGCCATTATAATTATATGTTTTCGGAAAAAGGAGAAAGAGAACTGTAGCTGAAACTGATTTTGAGGAAATCAGTCTAGTTCTTGGAATCTCTAAACCGACAGAATGAACCAAATCTATCTAAAAGAACTAAAATTCCCTGAACCAATTTCCAGGCGGAATAAATTTTCCCACACTAATCCGGATTGCAATTATAATGATACATTTCGAAAATGGGAGATAAAGATCTTTAGGTGAAACTGATTTAGAGGTAACATTGACCCAGTTCTTGGATTCTCTGGACTGACAGAATTCCTTAAACCAATGAGGAATGGCTTTCATCCTTGTAAACTTGACAGGGTTATGGTCAATGAGGAATGGCTTTCAGCCTTCCCTTTTTCTCATGCCAACTTTGACAGCCTAGACATTTCAGACCACTCCCCCATCTCTCTAGCTATTAAGCCCTCCCCTTCCTTTTGGACCCAAATCCTTTAAATACTACGACATGTGGGCCTCCCACCCCTCTTTTTTAACCACAGTCCTTCAGGCTTTGGAAAAATCTGTCACTGCTTTCTCTTCCCCCCTCATTGCATTTTCTAGAAAGCTCAAAAATGTCAAGGCAGCTTTCAAGGATTGGAATTCCAATACTTTTTAGAACATATTTCAACAGGTTTTGGAATGCAAGGACAGACTTGGCTCAATTCAGATTCGGCTGCAATCGGATCATTGCAATGGTGCTTTAGCAGATGAAGAAAAGGCTACTTCTCTCGAGCTCTCTTCCTTACTTGCTCGAGAAGAGAGTTTTCTAAAGCAGAAATCTAGAATCAAGTGGCTTGAGCTGGGGGACTCTAATTCTGCTTATTTTCACAGATCTCTAAAGGCCAAAGTTAATGTAAACTCCATTATTCATCTTACAGCCCAGGATGGTTCCATTGTCTCCACTGTTAAAGGTATCAAAGACTTGGCTGTTCAGCATTTCAAGGGCCTCTTCACCAGCTCTCAGTTGACCTCCCCTCCCATCCCGAATGGCCTACTCAACAAATTCATCCCCTCGGCCCTCCATGACTCTTTGAGCTCCATTCCTAATGAAGATGAGATTGTGGCTGCCATCCTTTCTCAAGGTTTCGGGAGCCCCAGGCCCGGATGGCTTCAGTATAGGGTTCTTTTTAGCTGCCTAGGACATTATCAAGCTGGATCTTATTGCTGCCACTGTCAGCTCTTCTACAACCCTTATCAGGTCAAAGGAATCCACACTTTTCTCTGCCCCATCCCCAAGAAGGACGGTGCCTCTGCTATGAATGATTTCAGGCCCATTGCTCTTTGCAACCTCCTGTACAAATTATTGCCAAGATCCTTGCTAGGCGGCTCAAAAGTGTGGCGGATATTCTTGTCAGTGACAACCAATCTACTTTATTCCCTGGAAGACATATCTCGAACAACATCCTTATTTGTCATGACATTGTCAGAGCTTTGAGAGGAAAAATCATTCCCCTGCTATTCTCCTAAAGATTGACATCCACAAAGCCTTTGATTCTTTAAGGTGGGACTTCATAAGTCAGATGATGACCAAGATGGGATTTCCTTGTATCTTTGTCAATTGGATTCAGGCTTGCACCTCTTCCCCAAAGTTTTCTGTGCATATTAATGGCAGCCCGGCAGGCTACTTTGATGCCTCTGTGGGAATTAGAAAAGGCTGCCCTTTGTCCCCTTAAATGTTTACTTTGGCTTTGGAAGCTCTCACTAGGGACATCCAAATTTGCACTGAACAACAGCTTGTTGTGCCTATGCCTAAGTGTAAACCTCTCAACCTCTCTCATTTGTCTTTTGCGGATGACCTGATGATATTCTCTAAGGCCTCGTTAGCCTCTCTGGAGTCCATTATGCTTTGCTTGCAGTACTTTCATGAGCTATCGGGCCTGCACATCAACCCCACAAAGTCCCTCATTTTCTTTGCGGGGATTCTGAGCTGGACAAGGCTCCTTTGCTTCAAAGATCTGATTTTCAAGAAGGTCACCTTCCTGTTAAGTATTTGGGTCTTCCTTTGATCCCTGCCAAACTTTTCAGCTCCTCACTGCACTCCTATGCTTGACCTCATTCGGAAAAGGCTGCAATTATGGAAAGGCAAGCTTCTCTCATATGCTGGTAGGCTGGTTCTTATCAGATCAGTCTTGGAATCTTCGTATATCTGAAATCTACGGGTTGCCTCATGCTACTATAAAGTCCTTGGAATCCCTTTTAGCTTCCATCCTCTGGAAGGACAAAGATACTTCCAGATTTCTTCACCCCCCCTTGGCTGCTGTGTGTCTGCCGAAGAATGAAGGAAGCTTGGGCATCAGAAGAATCAAAGAAGTGAACTTGGCTGATATCTTGAAGTTAATATAGAAGATTGCTTCAAAGCAAAAGAGCATCTGGGTTGACTGGATATACTCAGGGACCCTTTGGCATGATTCCATTTCGACAGCTTCCCTGTCAGTTTCACCTAAAGATATTTATCTCCCATTTTCAAAACGAATCATTATAATCGCGATCCGGATAAGAATGGGAAAATCTATTCCGCTTGGAAGTTGGTTCAAGGAATTTTAGTACTTTCAGCTAGATTTGGTCTCATTCTGTCAGTTTAGAGAATCCAATAACTAACTGATTTCCTCTAAATCAGTTTCAGCTATAGATCTCTCTCCTTTTTCCGAAAACATATATCATTATAATGGCGATCCGGACGAGTATGGACAAATTAATTTCGCCTGGAAGTTGGCTAAAGGAATATTTGTACTTTATGCTATTGGGTCTCATTCTGTCGTTCCAAAGAATCCAAGACCTGGACCGATATTTCCTAAAAATCAGTTTCAGCTACAGATCTCTATCTTCTTTTTCCGATGCGTATCATTATAATGGCTAACCGGACGTGTATGGACAAAGTTATTCCGCTTGGAAGTTGGCCAATGGAATTTTAGTTATTTTAGCTAGATTGCGACTCATTCTTTCGGTCCAGATAATCCAAGGCCGATATTTCCTATAAATTAGTTTCACCTACAAATCACTATCCCCCATTTTTTGAAACACATTATAACGCTAACCGGACGAGTATGGGCTAAGTTATTCTGCCCGGATGTTAGCCATTATAATGTGTTTCAAAAATGGGGGATAGTGATTTGTAGGTGAAACTAATTTATAGGAAATATCGGCCTAGATCTTGGATTATCTGGACCGAAAGAATGAGTCCCAATCCAGCTAAAATAACTAAAATTTCATTGGCCAACTTCCAAGCGGAATAACTTTGTCCATACACGTCCGGTTAGCCATTATAATGATACGGATCGGAAAAAGAAGATAGAGATCTGTAGCTGAAACTGATTTTGAGGAAATATCGGCCCAGGTCTTGGATTCTTTGGACCGACAGAATGAGACCCAATCTAGCATTAAGTACAAATATTCCTTTAGCCAACTTCTAGGAGAAATTAATTTGTCCATACTTGTCCTGATCGCCATTATAATGATATGTTTTCGGAAAAAGGAGAGAGATCTGTAGCTGAAACTGATTTAGAGGAAATCAGTCAGTTATTGGATTCTCTAAACCGACAGAATGAGACCAAATCTAGCCGAAAGTACTAAAATTCCTTGAACCAACTTCCAAGCGGAATAAATTTTCTCATCCTTATCCGGATCGTAATTATAATGATACGTTTTGAAAATGGGAGATAAATATCTTTAGGTGAAACTGATTTAGAGGAAAAACTGGCCGAGTTCTTAGATTCTCTAGACTGACAGAATGAGACAAAATCTAGCCAAAAGTACTAGAATTCCTTTAACCAACTTCCGAGCGGAATAAATTTTCTCATACTCATCCGCATTGCAATTATAATGACACGTTTTTGAAAATAGAAGATAAAAATATTTAGGTGAAACTGATTTAGAGGTAATATCGGCCTAGTTCTTGGATTCTCTAGACCGACAGAATGAGGTCAAATCTAGCTGAAAGTAATCAATTCCTTGAGCCAACTTCCGGTTCGCTATTATAATTATGTGTTTACAAAAATGGGAGATAGAGATTTGTTGGTGAAACTAATTTAGAGGAAATATCGGCCTCTTGGATTCTCTGGACCAATAGAATGAGACCCAATCAATCAAAAAGTACTTAAATTCTTAACGCCAAAATCTGGGCGGAATAACTTTGCCATACTCATCCGGTTGACCATTATAATATGAATTTTGAATATAGGAGAAAGATCAGCAGGTAACACCACTAATTTAGAGGAAATATCGCCCAAGTTCTTGGACTCTCGAGACCGAAAGAATGAGACCAAATCCAGCATAAAGTACATAAATTCCTCGAGCAAACTACCAGGCAGAATAAACTATCCCATAACCGTCCGTTTCGCAATTATAATGATATGTAATTGGAAAAGGAGATAGAGATCTGTAGGTGAAACTGATTTAGAGGTAATATCAGCCCAGCTCTTGGATACTCCAGACCGACAAAATGAGACCCTATTCAGTAGAATGTACTAAAATTCTTACGGCCAACATCCGGGAAGAATAACTTAGCCCATACTCATCTGGTTAGCCATTATAATATGTGTTACAAAAATGGGAGAGAGTGATTTGTAGGTGAAAATAATTTATAGGAAATATTGGCCGAGATCTTGGATTATCTGGACCGATAGAATGAGACCCAATCCAGCTGAAATTACTAAAATTCCATTAGCCAACTTCCAAGTGGAATAACTTTAACCATACATGTCCGGTTAGCCATTATAATGATACGCATCGGACAAAGGAGCTAAAGATCTGTAACTGAAACTGATTTAGAGGAAATATCGGCCCAGGTCTTGGATTCTCTGGACCAACAGAATGAGACCCAATATAGCATAAAGTACAAATATTCCTTTAGCCAACTACCAGGCGGAATTAATTTGCGCATACTCATCCTGTTCGCCATTATAATTATATGTTTTCGGAAAAAGGAGAAAGAGATTTGTAGCTGAAACTGATTTAGAGGAAATCAGTTCAGTTCTTAGATTCTCTAAACTAACAGAATGAACCAAATCTAGCTAAAAGTACTAAAATCCCTTGACCAATTTCCAAGCGGAATAAATTTTCCCATACTTATCAGGATTGCAATTATAATGTTACGTTTTGAAAATGGGAGATAAAGATCTTTAGGTGAAACAGATTTAGAGGTAATATTGGCCCAGTTCTTGGATTCTCTAGACAGACAGAATGAGACCAAATATAGCCGAAAGTACTAAAATTCCTTGAACCAACTTCCAGGCGGAATAAATTTTCTCATACTCATCTATACTACAATTATAATGATACGTTTTCGAAAATAGGAGATTAAAGACTTTAGGTGAAACTGATTTAGACGTAATATCGGCTCAGTTCTTGGATTCTCTGGACCGACAGAATGAGACCAAATATAGCTGAAAGTACTAAAATTTCTTAAGCCAACTTTAGGGCAGATTAACTTTGCACATACTGATCTGGTTCGCTATTATAATAATATGTTTACGAAAATGGGAGATAAAGATCTGTTGGTGAAACTAATTTAGAGGAAATATCAGCCCAGTTCTTGGATTCTTTGGACCGACAGAATGAGACCCAATCAAACAAAAAGTACTAAAATTCTTAGGGCCAACTTTCGGGCGGAGTAACTTTGCCCATACTCGTCCGATTAGCCATTATAATATGTATTTTGAAAAAGAGAGAAAAATCAGTCGGAAAAACTAATTTTGGGGAAATACGTAAATTAGTACGTAAATTCCTTGAGCAAACTTTCGGGCAGAATAAAGTTGCCCATAATTATCCAGTTCGCAATTATAATGAAATGTATTTGGAAAAAAGGAGATAGAGATCTGTAGCTGAAACTGATTTAGAGGTAATATCAGCCCAGCTCTTGGATACTCCAGACCGACAGAATGAGACCCTATTCAGTAGAATGTACTAAAATTCTTACGGCCAACATCCGGGAAGAATAACTTAGCCCATACTCATCTGGTTAGCCATTATAATATGTGTTACAAAAATGGGAGAGAGTGATTTATAGGTGAAAATAATTTATAGGAAATATTGACCGAGATCTTGGATTATCTGGTCCGATAGAATGAGACACAATCCAGCTGAAATTACTAAAATTCCATTGGCCAACTTCCAAGTGGAATAACTTTAACCATACATGTCCGGTTAGCCATTATAATGATACGCATCGGACAAAGGAGCTAAAGATCTGTAACTGAAACTGATTTAGAGGAAATATCGGCCCAGGTCTTGGATTCTCTGGACCAACAGAATGAGACCCAATATAGCATAAAGTACAAATATTCCTTTAGCCAACTACCAGGCGGAATTAATTTGCCCATACTCGTCTGGTTAGCCACTATAATGATATGTTTTCGAAAAAAGGACAAAGAGATCTGTAGCTGAAACTGATTTAGAAGAAATCAGTCCAATTCTTGGATTCTCTAAACCGACAGAATGAGACCAAATCTAGTTGAAAGTACTAAAATTCCTTGAAACAACTGCCAGGCGGAATAAATTTTCCAATTCTTATCCGGTTCACTAATATAATGATACGTTTTGAAAATGGAAGATAAAGATCTTTAGGTGAAACTTATTTAGAGGGAATATTGGCCCAGTTCTTGGATTCTCTAGACTGACAGAATGAGACCAAATCCAACCGAATGTAACAAAATTGCTTGAACCAACTTCCGAGCGGAATAAATTTTCTTATACTCATCCGTATTGCAATTATAATGATACGTTTTCGAAAATAGGAGATAAAAATCTTTAGGTGAAACTGATTTAGAGGTAATATCGGCCCAGTACTGGGATTCTCTGGAACGACAGAATGAGACCAAATCTAGCTGAAAGTACAAAAATTCTTTGAGCCAACTTCTAAGCGGATTAACTTTGCACGTACTTGTCGGGTTCGCTATTATTATAATAATATGTTTACGAAAATTGGAGATAGAGATCTGTGGGAAAACTAATTTAGAGGAAATATCAGCCCAGTTCTTGGATTCTCTGGACCAACAGAATGAGACCCAATCAAATAAAAAGTACTAAAATTCTTAGGGCCAACTTCCGGACAGAAAAACTTTCCCCATACTCGTTCGGTTAGCCATTATAATATATATTTTGAAAATGGGAGAAAGATCAGTAGGTAAAACTAATTTAGAGGGAATATCACCTAAGTTGTTGGACTCTTGGGATCGAAAGAATGAGACCCAATCCAGCAGAAAGTACATAAATTCCTTGAGCAAACTTTCGGGCTAAATAAAATTGCCCATACTCATCCGGTTCGCAATTATAATGATATGTATTTGTAAAAGGGAGATAGAGATCTGTAGGTGAAACTGATTTAAAGGTAATATCAGCCCAGTTCTTGGATACTCTGGACCGACAAAATGAGACCCAATCCAGCAGAATGTACTAAAATTCTTAGGGCCAAAATCCGGGCAGAATAACTTAGCCCATTCTCGTCCGATTAGCCATTATAATGTGTTTCAAAAATGGGAGATAGTGATTTGTAGGTGAAACTAATTTATAGGAAATATCGGACGGATCTTGGATTCTCTGGACCAACAGAATGAGACCCAATCAAGCTGAAATTACTAAAATTCTATGGCCCCAACTTCCGAGCGGAATAACTTTGTCCATACTTGGCCGGTTAGCTATTAAAAGATACATTTCGGAAAAATGAGATAGAGATCTGTAGCTGAAACTGATTTAGAGGAAAAATCGGCCCAGGTCTTGGATTCTCTGGATAGACAGAATGAGACCCAATGTAGCATAAAGTATACAAATATTCCTTTAGCCAACTTCCAGGCGGAATTAATTTGCCCATACTCGTCCGGTTCGCCACTATAATGATTTTTTTTTTTGGAAAAAGGAGAAAGAGATTTGTAGCTGAAACTGATTTAGAGGAAATATTAGTCCAGTTCTTGCATTCTCTAAACCGACAGAATGAGACCAAATCTAGTTGAAAGTACTAAAATTCCTTGAAACAACTTCCAGGCGGAATAAATTTTCCCATACTTATCCAGTTCGCAATTATAATGATACCTTTTGAAAATGGGAGATAAAGATCTTTAGGTGAAACTGATTTAGAGGCAATATTGGCCCAGTTTTTGGATTCTTTGGACTGACAGAATGAGACCAAATCTAGCCGAAAGTATTAAAATTCCTTGAACCAACTTCTAGGCGGAATAAATTTTCTCATACTCATCCGTATTGCAATTATAATGATATCTTTTCGAAAAATGGGAGATAAAAATCTTTAGGTGAAACTGATTTAGAGGTAATATCGATCCATTCTTGGATTCACTAGACCGACAGAATGAGACCAAATCTAGCTAAAAGTACTAAAATTCCTTGAGCCAACTGCCGGGCAGATTAACTATGCACATACTTGTCGGGTTTGATAATATAATAATATATTTACGAAAATGGGAAATAGAGATCTGTTGGTGAAACTAATTTAGAGGAAATATCGGTCCAGTTCTTGGATTTTTTAGACCGACAGAATGAGACCCAATCCAACAGAAAGTATTAAAATTCTTAGGGCCAACTTCCTGGAGGAATAACTTTGCCCCTACTCGCCCGGTTAGCCATTATAATATGTATTTTGAAAATGAGAGAAGGATCAATAGGTAAACCTCATTTAAAGGAAATATCGGCTAAGTTCTTGGATTCTCGGGACCGAAAGAATGAGACCCAATCGAGTGGAAAGTACATAAATTTCTTGAGCAAACTTCCGGGGGGAATAAAGTTGCCCATACTCGTCCAGTTCGCAATTATAATGTTATGTATTTGAAAAACGGAGACAGAGATTTGTAGGTGAAACTGATTTAGAGGTAATATCAGCCTAGTTCTTTGATACTTTGGACCTACAGAATGAGACCCAATCCAGCAGATTGTACAAAAATTCTTAGGGCCAACATCCGGGCAAAATAACTTAGCCCAAACTCGTCCGTTTAGCCATTATAATATGTGTTTCAAAAATGGGAGATAGTGTTTTGTAGGTGAAACTAATTTATAGGAATTATTGGCCCAGATCTTGGAATCTCTGAACCGACAGAATGAGACCCAATCCAGTTGAAATTACTAAAATTCCATTGGCCAACTTGTGGGCGGAATAACTTTACCTATACTCGTTCGGTTAGCCATGATAATGATATGTTTACGGGCGGAATAACATTTCCCATACTAGTTAAATTGGAGATAGGGATCTGTAGGTGAAACTAATTTAGAGGTAATATCGGCCGAGTTCTTTGATTCTTTGGACCGATAGAATGTGACCCATTCTAGCTGAAAGTACTAAAATCCTTGATCAAACTTCCGAGAGGATTAACTTTGCTCATACTTGTCCGGTTCGCTATAATAATAATATGTTTAATGAAATTGGAGATAGAGATCTGTAGATGAAACTAATTTAGAGAAGAAAACAGCCCAGTTCTTGGATTCTCTGGACCGACATAATGAGACCCAATCTAGCAAAAAGACTAAAATTCTTAGGGCCAACTTCCGAGCGGAATAACTTTGCTCATACTAGTCCGGCTACGCATTGTAATATGTGTTTCGAAAATGGAAAATAGAGATCTATAGGTGAAACTAATTTAGAGGAAATATCGGCCTAGTTCTTAGATCCCCTAGACCGACAGAATGAGACCCAATCCGACAGAAAGTAAGAAAATTCCTTGAGCCAACGTCCGGGCGGAATAACTTTTCGCATACTCGTCTGGTTCGATATTATAATAGTTTACGAAAATGAGAGATAGAGATCTGTAATGGAACCTATTTAGAGGAAATT
This sequence comes from Telopea speciosissima, assembly GCF_018873765.1. NCBI lineage: Eukaryota > Viridiplantae > Streptophyta > Magnoliopsida > Proteales > Proteaceae > Telopea > Telopea speciosissima. The sequence continues at coordinate 99,682 of NW_025317403.1, forward strand.
TCGGCCCAGTTCTTAGATTCTAAGGACCGAAAGAATGAGACCCAATCTAGCTGAAAGTACTAAAATTCTTAGTGCCAATTTCCGGGCGGAATAACTTTGCCCATACTCGTCCGGTTAGGCATTATAATATGTGTTTCGAAAAAGGAAAATAGAGATCTATAGGTGAAACTAATTTAGAGGAAATATCGGACCAGTTCTTGGATTATCTGGACTGACAAAATGAGACCTAATCCAGCAGAAAATACTAAAATTTCTTGATCCAACTTCTGGGCGGAATAATTTTGCCCATACTCGTCCAGTTCACCATTAAAATGATATGTTTTCAGAAATGGGAGATAGAGATATGTAGGTGAAACTGATTTGAAGGAAATATCAGCCCAGTTTTTGGATTCTCTGGACCAACAGATGAGACCCAATCTAGCTGAAAGTACTAAAATTTAATAAGCCAACTTCCGGGTGGAATAACTTTGCCCATACTCGTCCGGTTCGCCATTAAATATTATGTTTTCGGAAAAGGGAGATAGAGATCTGTAGGTGAAACTGATTTAGAGGAAATATCAGCCCAGTTCATGGATTCTCTGGACCGACAGAATGAGACCCAATCTAGCTGAAAGTACTAAAACTCTTAGGGCGAACTTCCGAGGGGAATAACTTTTTCCATACTCGTCCGGTTTCGCTATAATAAAAATATGTTTACGGAAATGGGAGAGAAATCTGTAGTTGAAACTGATTTAGAGGATATATCAACCCAGTTCTTGGCTTCTCTGGAGCAGTTATTTTTTATTAAATAAAATTGAGTTCATATAATATATTAATATTTATCTATTATGACTCATCTGAGTAGGAATGTCAAATGGTAGGTCTCAGTCGGGCTTTAACCAATCATACACAGCTGATCCCTAAGATCAACACCGATCAATTAGATAATTAGTCTGCAAAGCCCAAAACCGAGACCAAAAAGGATCTGTCGGTCAGTTAACAGGCGTAATCGGTCTTGGCTTGCTGCAACTCATGTAAAGTGATAGAGAGAAAAGAGAGAGAACACGAGGTTACCTAAAATGAAAGGACATGAAAACCGTAAAAAAATGAATCAGGTTCCAAGTGATGACATACCTGACTGTAGTGGACCAACATGTCTGATAAATGCTCCACCCCCAGAACTTAATTGGTTGGGGTTTAAGCTGCTGAGACTAACAATTGTGATAAGTGAGCCTAATTTTGGATGGATCATCCAAACCAAGTTGGCAACAACTCTTTCAACAACATTAGAATATGTGTAAAGCTTTGATGCTAATAAAGCAATGCTCGCCATTGTCACAGATGGTCATACGACCGGCTATGATGTATGGTGCGGAATGTTGGGTAGTTAAGAATAACATATAGATAAATTCCGTGTAGCGGACATGAGGATGTTGAGATGGATGAGTGTAAAAACTAGGAAGGATAAAGTTAGGACTGATCATATTAGTACAGGTTTGGAAATAGCTCCGATACATGATAAGCTACGAGAAAGTCATTTGATGTGGCATAGCCATGTGGCCCATGTTCAACGGAGGCCTTTAGATGCTCCAGTACGGAGGAGTGATTTGATTCAAATTGAAGGAACTAAAAGAGCCAGGGGCAGACCTAAAATGACCTTAGGAGAAGTGGTGAGGAAAGACATGCATAGTTTGAGAACTCGTCTGGAACAGTCATCTCGACCAGGTGGAGATTCTTGAGATCTGGGTGAGATCTCGGCGAGACATTGCATTATTTTTTTTATTTTTTTATTTTTTTGTTTCGGAAACTTCAAGGGAAGCTTGTTTTAGGCTTATTAACATTTAAATCTTCAAATTGATTAAAAAAAAAAACCAATTTGGTGTTTTGGATTTGCACCCTTGGTGGGCAGTAAAGGTCAAACCCTTAATGGAATATTGCCTATTCTACACATTGTTTGAATGATATGAGACATAATTGGCAAGTAAAACAAGCAAATTATGGAATAATGGTTGAAGACACATAATATTGAATAATTATTTAAGAAATAGTTAAGGACTTAAAGTAAAAAATACAAAGTACAGTGAACAATGCATATTAAATAGACACCCAAGTACAAATAGTATTATACTATGAATCTATGAGTACTGGGGAGGTCGAGATTCTTGAAATATTTGAAATTTCTCTGGGATTTCTCTGAGATTCTCAAAATATTCAAAATTTCGGTCGAGTTATTTGAAACTGTGCATGTTTTGTGTCTTGTATGTCATCTTGTCTAGAGGAGCTCGAGATTCTCGAGATATTCGAGATCTCACCGAGATTTCGGCGAATTTTTGAACTATGATTACTGGAGGAGATCACTGACAGTTAGATGAAAGATACTAAAAGCTCCAATTTACATGTCAAACAAAACAAGTATGCAAATATACACAGAGACAGAGTTGCATGAGGAACAAAAGTATAAACGTACACAGACAGGTTTGCACGAGGAACAAAAGTATATCATTATGGACATTGGTTAAGAAAGTACAGTACATACAGCAAGTGCAGACGTAGCATGACCACTGAGAAGTTGTGCTTGTCGAACAACAATAGCTAATGCTTCGGGAGTTGGCAATCCCCTCGTATCAGATGGTACCTCCACTCTCAATGGATCTCCAACATAGGAAGGTGAAAGATTTGATTGATATCCTGCATAAATCATAGCAAGATAAGATTAAAAAATAAACAAGTATTCATAATTATATCATCCTAACTGGGTAAAACATTTGAAAGTTTCACCATTGAGTGATAATGCCTGCTCCATGCGGTTCATAAACTCACAAAGAGTGATCAAAGAATCAGGAATTGGCTGAAAGACAGAAAACCCATAGAAAGAATTAGAAGAAGCCATTTAGAAGGTAAAAGAAACATGAGGGGAGAATGGATACTACCATACGAAGTGAAGGAAGAGGTAAGGGGCCCCCTGTCACAGGGAATTGCAAAGATTGAGGCAGAGATGGGAATGAGTGATTCAAAGATGTCTGCATAGGAGGGACTTGATTTCTTGTCTGGCTCCTGGCACCTATAGTATTTGTTTCGTCTGTTTCAACACCTTGGGAGGCCTGATCAGAAGCATCGGACTAAAGAAATACAAATAGCAACATTAGAATTAGGCTGGACATAAGTGAACGTACAGCCTCTGAGAAGAGAAAAAAAAGGGAGGAGTTACTCACTGGTATATTGGGCAGCACATTGTTAGTACCAGCAGTGAGAGTCTGGTTCCCATGTCCAATAGAGCTCGGCACTGCCCCAACAATCTAAAAGTGAAGCAATAAATCAGAACCATACAGTATTCTCTTGCAGATTGATGAGCATAAGCCCACCAATAATGACATTCAGCATTAAGTGTAGCTCAGACACAAGAAGGTCACCAACCAACCAAAAACCCAAAAGAGCATACCCGAGTAAGGTCAGGAACAACCCCATCACCTTGGTCACCTTGGTCCCCAAGATTGAAGGTTCCGAGAACTACACTATGTGAAACTTGTCCAACCCGGTTACGTGGAGCGCCAGCATTGGCATCATGAACTGAAAAATCAAATAAAATGTCCTAAATAAAAGCCAAGCTTTAATATCACATGCTATGCATTTGATATTCAGTATCTGTAAAGGAAGAATTAATACCATGAATGTCACTATTCCCATTGGTTTTTCCAGAGCCTGTTCCAGGGGAAGGCTGTGACTGGGCAGGCTGTCTTGCTACTAAATGCAGTGTGTGCCCATTTTCCAGGTCTATGTGTGGTCAAGGAACATTATATAATAAACAGTAAAAAGGAACATTATACAATAAACAGTAAACTCTCTCTCTCTCGCTCTCTCTCTCATATTAAATTATGTCTAGTCACAAAGTCATTACATGCATATAAAATAATAGGATACGGTACTCAAAGAGGAGGTGATCATCCTTTAAGACCTTTCCCCTAAAAATTAGTCGTTGCTGCTCAACTGGGACACCAATTGCATTTGCTATTTAATCCTTGAACAATGGAACAGATATCTGAAAATGTTCAAAATAAAAACATGTCAAATTTAGGCATAAACCATCTACAATGGACTACATTTCGTTGTTAGAAGAACAAATCTGCTGAATTAATGAGAAATACTTACTCAAATAGAATAAATCACGAAATTTATTATTGTTTAACAAAATACCCCTATCAATTTTATAGTCCACATGTCATTGATAGCATAAGATGATGGAGGACAATTTGATAGCATGTGCATAAAAAAACAATAGAAAATTGGACAACGAGAGAGATAGAGGACTGTTAACCTTAACAATGGTAGGACATGACCATCAAAGAACTATTGGAAGAGAATCGTTCTCTTAACCATTAGACCACAATTCTTTCCATAATGTAAAAGAAGAACAAGAAAACAGAAACAGGAGGACGATGGAAGAACTAGAAGGACAAAAGAAGCCAAAAGAAGAAGAAAAAAAAAACAGAGTAGGAGAAAGAATGTCAAAACATACCTGAAGAACTTGTTCGCAGTGAACAGCAGCAGCGGAAGCGGCATCCGCTTCGGCATCGGCAGCAGCAACCAGTTCCTTCCCTTCTTTCTCTTCGTCTTTTTTTTCTCCGTCCCTTCTTTCTCTTCGCTGCCAGTGAGAAGTGGGACATGCAGCAGCAGCAGCAGCATAAGAAAACATCCATATCCATAACGCCGAAATATATGGAGTTCAAAATAAAAATAAGGGTAAAGGCTGGGCACGCCGGGACTGTGCCCAGCCTGAGTCTGTGTCTCTCCCACCCCCAAAGGAAATGACCCCCCTACCCTCCCCATCCCACCCTCTCCATTGGGCACAGCCGCTAGCTCCAGGAAAGCCAGCATGCCCAACCCTCTCCCTAAAAATAAACTATGATTATAAGGCAAATATTAGGTAGAAAAGAGAATGCACAGGAAGTACGATAAGATATAAAAGAATCTAGATGGCTCTCTCAGAGTTTCCATATTGACTGCAAATTTCAAGTTCAGAGCAAGTATCAGTGGCCGAACAATGTGGTATCCCATAAGAGTTCCTCTATCATAGTATGCACATGCATCCAAGTTTCCAAATGCAATGATTTGCTTTCTTTTCTTTGGAAGAATACGCCAAGCTTGGATTTCCCCATGACTATTGTTATAAGTACTAGCATTTCTTTAGACAATACAAATTACCAGATTCCATTGACAATTTTCTTACTATACCTGGCCAAGCATTGCTGCCTCTGCTTCAATTCCTCCAACGCCCCATCCAGCATCTCCTAACCCATCGATCATAGTTGTATGGGAATCAGTTCCAACCATACTATCAGGGTACAGCAGGCTATCAGTGTTGAATACAACCCGAGATCAAGGTATTCCAGGTTAACCTGAGTTTCAATAGTAATTTACTCAGTACATAAATATAAAAAATGATAACATTAGTGTGAGTAACACAAGCCCATTTGAAGATTTCATATATTCTACTTATCAATTGAGAGAAGGAATATTTAGAGACAGAATAAAGGAAGGAATTATGTAGATCTGAAATCTAAAGGTAGAACCCATGTCACGTAATATTGCTATTTCTGATGATAGTAACTCCCTAACCTGATGCACGATACCAGAGCCTGGAGGAACAACAAACATGTTGTGAAAAGCAGTAGATCCCCATTTAAGAAAAGCAAAGCTCTCCTTGTTCCTCTGGAATTCAAGATCCATATTTGCCTTCACTGCATTTTCTGATCTTGCTACATCCATCTGAACAGAATGATCAACAACAAGATCCACTGGGACCTGCATAAAATATCAATTTTTAGAAGAAAGTTAGGAAACCTTCCCCCAAAGGAAAGAAAATATATAATAGAAATACAAGAATAACAGGAATACATCTTACACTCAAAATATTAAATGCAGAAAAAGGTCATCTAGAGAAAAAGAACATTAAAATAAAGTGGAATGAGTGACACAGAATCAAATATATGCTCTATAATGTTACCTAGAAAGAAGAACAGAAGTAGTTCATCGAAGGCCACTTCAGTAATTATTAGTTCCTCACTGTTTTCATGATGGGGAAGATTTTGGATGTCCAACCCCGAAGAACTTACAAGGAATAAATATATATTTTTTTTTCGATAAGTAAGGAATAAATATTGTAATGAAAAGGAAAAATATCACCACCTACCAAGGGGTTAATCTTGCTAGAATCACTGCCAAGCTTGTTCATAGCATCCCTCATGCAAGCAAGGTCCACCACAACTGGTACACCAGTAAAATCCTAACCAACAAATGTAGGTCATAAAATTTGGCAGAAATGTAATAAATTAAAACTACTGTGCAATTACATCTTCAAAAAACAAAACTACTACATAATTAGCATAACGATAAACACCTGCAGGAGAACACGGGCAGGCTTGAAAGGAATCTCGACTTGTTTGGGAGAAGTATTCTCCCAATCAATAATCTTCTCAACATCTTCCTTGGTGACTTGGAAGTTGTCACAGTTACGGATTGCCGATTCAAGAAGGATCCTGACGGAGTACGGCAACTTATCTGTGATGCACACAATGTAAAGATGAGTGGATTTCTAAGAGATTGTGATTTTGGGAACCTGATAACAATATAAAAATTCAGAGTATTTCAAACTTCAAATCCGAGATAGGCTCATAAAATAGAAGGTCTCCTTCAATGCTGAAGAGAAACGGGAACTCATGAGGGGAAACAAGAAAAAAGGAACGTCATGAAGTCCAAGACCAACCTAAAGGATGACAAAATATATAATTTGCACATAGGAGCAGAAGAACAAAGGGGAGCAGCGATAATGCCACTTACCGATCCTTGGATCAGTCAGAGCAGGTAGGCTATAGTACTTTCCAAACTCGCCACCCCCAGAAGATTTCCCTTGAAAGTATTCTCAGCAGCTGATCCAACACATATTCACAAACAGAACTCAATCAATTATGTCGATCTCTGGAACAGTATTAACTCGAGAATCTAACCATCTATACAAATCGTCTTTCTCTAGTAATACGCTGAGTTGGATTAGTTAATCCAACAATTTAAGTTGTTCTCTCAATACATAAAAAGCATAAATCAGCGATGAATATTCATAAAAGAACTCTCATCAACCAAGGCACATTTGTAATCCATCTGGTCCGATTTCAAAACACTACTCAGAAATTAAAGCAAATATCTCCAGGAAGAACGAAACAGGTCTGCGTCGAAAGTCGTACCCATAGTAGCGATCTTGCGCTGAAAGCGTTCAATCACAGGAGCAGCAGTCCTGGTCTGAGCCCTAAGACTAGCAGGAGACCTCCAATCGACACCGTGGCTCCAGCGAGGAACCGAGGATCGGATGGAACGGATAGCAGTGGAGAAGCAAAGTGATCGGGCTTTGATGAGAGAAGGAGAGGAGGAGCGAGGAAGAGGAGAAGTTAGGGTTCTAGAGATGGAAGGCAAGGATAAGGATGATAAGAAACGAACCCTAGAAGCTCTGAGCAGCACCGCTGACGAAGAAGCGGTTATATACAGTCGCGGAATGCTTACCTGTGAGTGATCGTGTGAGAGAAAGCGAAAGAAAGAGGGGGGAAAGAGAAAAAGGAAAGTTGATTTGAAATAGAGAAGAAAAAACGGTTAAATATCTAGAGGTTGTTGCGTCAAAGACACGCAATCTGTAGTAACGGTCCGAATTCGCGTCAATTAAAGTAAGGCGGTACTTACCAAAAAACAAATAAGGCTGTTTGTATTTTTAATTTTTTGTTTTTTTTGTTTTTGGGTAAAAGTAAACTGGGTAATCACCACGCGGTATTTTACAGAATTCTTGCTGAGCCAAAAGGAATTTAAATTGGAAATCGATATCATTGAATTGAGTCCTAGAATTTATATTTTTTTTACAAAAAAAAAAAATTTCCTAGAAACCCCCAGAATCGGTATGCAATAAGCCAATAACTTATAGGGAAATTTTCATTGACATTCCTTCCAATAGCCCGTTAAATTAATGCCATCCAACTAAGGGGCCAAAATATCAATTTTTGCCCAAAAACTAACCGGGTTAATTGAGTTGAATGAAAATGACTAAGCTACCTTTTACACTAAAAATATAAGAAACTCAGCCCCACTCTATTTTTTACCCAAAAAAAAAAACCCTTCAAACAAAGCTATAAAACGAATTGTTTGGAGCAGAGGCCGAACCCCTTAGATCGACGCCGCTGCAAGTCTGATAATAGTCTGTTGTAAAACGAATTGTTTGTAGCTTTCAGAAATTGATTTTGTTGTTGGCCTTGGAGGTAGATTAGGGTTTCAAACCCAGATGAGCAATGGCTTCCAAGGGTCTTCCGCTGGATTAGGGTTCAAACCCAGATGAACAATGGCTTCCAGTGTGAAATTGGAACTGAAGAAGATGATTGAAGAGCTGGATTTGTCCGATGTGAGGCGGGGGAGACTGGAGAGAGTGGTGGCGGGGTTGCAGCGGAGCGAGAGAAGTAACCGGCATTCTTTTGTTGCTTCACTGCTCTCATCTCACCTCTTCTAGCTATAGGCGGTATCAAGGGCTTCTCTGGCGAGGCCATCAGTCCCAATTTCGGGAAAAAGAGAAGGATTCATGGCCTTTGAACGAGACTAGGGAAGCAAATCAGATGGCTGATCTGGTCGATCTATACTCCATTGCGTCAAATCGCCGGCAAACGTCTGAGATCTTCATCGTTTCCTCCTTCGTCCTTTTATTTCTTTTTTCCAAATTTAGGGTTTGGATCGCACAAAGGTGTGACACCCTTGTCCCAACTTTGAAAGAGAATGGATAAGAGGTTGGGGTTTTTCAAGTCTACTCTGTTGCAAGTCTACCAAGTGCCAAAACAGCCAAGAAGATAAGAATGAGATGTTAATTAAACTTAAAACTGGAAACCCAGTTTGGATTTTGGTTTATGATGGTGGGTTTTGGTTGGATCTTTAGGATTCAATTCTTTGTTTTCAAAAATTATGAGAAAATTATACTTCTCTGTTCAGTGTCTTAAAAAAAACCCACATTTTTATGGGAGAGGTTTTAAGGTATGCGAAAGGGAGAAGAAGAAGAAGAAGCAAGGAGAGAATAGGATAAAATGGAAAGGGAAAGTGCACCTATGTATGGGGTTGGATTGCTGAGAGCATGGTGGGGCAGGGGAGACTGGAGAGGGTGGTGGGGGGTTGCAGGGATGGGAGAATAAGAGCGACAGATGGAGGCTGAGGTGGTGGTGGTGGTGCTGGCGGTGGCGGTGGCGGCGGCGACGGCAAAAAACAGCAGAAGGAGAAGAAGGAAAGAAGAAGAAATAAAAACAATGGCAAAATTGTCTTTACAAAAAACCTAACATGTTGACATCATTAATTAACAGTTAAAAGGCTTTTTCCCTTAGTTTTTGGGCCAAACTTGATATTTTGGCCCTGAGTGGGGTGGCATTAATTTAATGGGCTATCGGAGGGGGTGTCGATGAAAATTTCCCTAACTTATAACATTCCCAACTTATCCCCAAACAAGGAGGATTAACATAACCACATAAACATACAAATTGACTATTATTATGTACTCCCCTCTACATTACCATGGGCATTAGGTGTTTGAAAATAAGTCTGGATCCTTTAGAAGCCATAAAGGGCATACTCAGTGCAAGGTACTGGGCCTTACCCCTACTTACGTAGAGAGGTCGTTTCCTAATTTGAACCCGTGACCACTTGGTCACAATTGAGCCACCTTACCGTTGCACCAAAGCCCGCCCTGGATCCTTTAGAAGTAATGTTTTCAAGAAATATTGGGTAGCAATTACCGCACTAGAAGTAGCCCCAAGAAGCAAATTTTGACTAGTTGATTTAACAATATCATGGCTAGTTCCCATTATAAGCATGTCATCCACATATAAAATTATAAACACACATTTGTTATGGTGAAATTTAATATACAAACATCTATCATAATCATTTACATGAAAACCATTTGAGATTAGGACATTGTCAAATTTTTCATGCCATTGTTTTGGTATTATTTTAAGTCATATGAAGAACGCATAAGCTTACAAATCTTATGTTCTCCACCTGGAACAACATATCCTTTTGGTTGTTTGATATAGATTTCTTCCTCTACGTCTTCATTTAGGAAACTGTCTTTATATCCACTTGATGTATAACAAGCTTGTACATCGATTCAACAGCAATCAATAGCCTAATAGTTGCTATTCTAGCAACAGGAAAAAAAGTATCATAATAGTCTATATCCTCTATTCTACCTAAATCCTTTGAGAATTAGTCTAGCTTTGAATTTGTCAAGAGATCCATTAGGTTTGAATTTCTTCATGAAGATTCACTTTGTGTGAAGAACCTTAGTCCCTGGAAGAAGGTTAACTAACTCCCGTGTGTAATTAACAATGATGGATTCTAATTTTTTATTTTTTATTTTTGGTCGGAAAGGAATTTACTGAATAAAAGAGTCATGTGAATGAACAGCCTGTAGCTTCAGACAAATAACAAAGGTCATGAAAGCACAGAATGGAACACGGCCAACCTGTAAGACACATGTGTAGATACCACGGTCCGAATCCTGGTGGGAATTGGTTTTCGCTTGGTCTGTTGGTGAAGAAAGGAGTGTCGTATGACGTGAGGGTTTGTGGATGGCATCGAATCTTGACGTATCAACATAGGGGTTGGGGTCATGCTTCATAAATTAAAATAAATGGAGTTGCCACCTAGCCCCATCCGGGGTGAGCGCAAAGGGCTGTTACGAAAAACAACGCCCAGAGTGGTGATTTGCAAAAGAAAACAAAAACAGAGAGAGAATAAACAACACACAACACAGAGATTTACGTGGTTCACCTCCAAAATGAAAGCTACGTCCAAGGCCGAGCAGTAGAACAGGTTTCACTATTTCTTTAAAATGTTACAAACCCTCATAACCCTATCTCAAAGAAATAAAAATAATATATAGGAAAACCCTAACCCCAGAAAGTACAAAAATGCCCCTAGCCCAAAGAATGCCAAAAAACCTGGGCCAAACCAAAACATAACACATGGCTCAAAAGTACTCATTTCGAAGATCTCGACGAGGCCGACACAACTCCAAGCCTTTGGCATGGATCCCAACCATTTTTCGGCATTCCGAGATCGTTTCGAGGTCGAAACGGCCCTCCGAAGGTCTCAACTGCGCTTTCTGGACCAAATCAGGCTTCACCAACAACAAGGGCTAGGTGATTCCATATGGTTTGGTAAGAAATTGTGGATAAGTGGTCAGGTTATAAGTGTGGGAAGCTATTAGCACCCCATCTCGCCTGGTTAAACCAATCTTTCTATTAGATTCTAAATTTATAAGATTCTCCCATAATAACACGTCTTATACCAACATGCAAGGTTAAATTATGATGCATCAAACATTAAAAAAAAAAAAAAAAAAAAAAGAATCATTTACTATGTACACTAAAGTGAACTACTTTAATGGTCTACATTATATTAAATAGAGGATGATATGAAAATATACATTTACTTAAAAAGTGGAAAAGGCAAAATGTTCAGTTGCTTTTGTATCTATGTCCGTATCCGTTTAGCACTAACCGAATCCATCCGAAAGCTAATCGGATGTGGATGTGGATGCGGATATAACACTATCCGAGCCAAATCCAATCCGTTTGCAGCCCTAGATGGAGGATCCAGCCTAGTCAAAACAGAAAATATATATATATCAACCATGAAATATCATTATCTTTCTATTAATTTTTTTTCAAATTTTATTAAATAGAAAAAAAAATTAAAAAAAAATTTCTTGTTCTTCCCTATTTCTCAATGATTTTGGCAAAACCAATCGTCAACACATGAATATTTCATGTTCTTAATCCCAAAGTAGCATTCTCCAATCCTTCACATGCGATGTGATTTGGTGCGATAACTATGATGCCGATGGAAAGGAGCTGTGACTATACGTGATCCCTCAAGAACTTGGTATTCACCCCAATCTACCAAATGAGCATCCAAAAATAAAATTCGTTCAAGATTTACTTGTGAGAGTTATCAACCAGGTTACCTCAATGAAGATAAAACACAAAATATAAAATAGAGTTTAAAAAAAAAAACAAAAGGGGTCAAGATTCAGGTTGCACAAATTTGTGATGTAAAGAACATCAAAACAATAGAACACTGACAAACAAAGGTGGATCCATGTGATAGAAAACTCACACATCTTATTAATTAAATTTTAACTCCAAACAAGGAGGGGAAGATGTTAAAATTAAATTCAATTTGACAAACAAATTACAAAAATACATGAATATTTTATAATGAAATAACATCTTGTACTATATGGAATTTTTTAGCCCCTTGTCATGCTTCTCTTAGACTGAAATATAATGGATGACATAGGCATGGGATGAACTATTATATGAACTCACTTGCACACATTCAAATTCTACTACATAGCAAGTAAATTCGATCATGCTACATGAATAATATCACAAAACATTATTACATTTAAGGGATGATGTTCTCTACCTGGGAGCGCAAGCTACGCCTAGACACATGGGGTGGAATGGGCACGTCATTTCGATCATTCAGGGGGCCGGCTGGTCATTTCGTCCACCCCCATGTGTCTCCCAGTGCAGAGAACATTTTCCCTAAATTTATATTCCCCCCCCCCCCCCCAAAAAAAAACAAGAAAAAGAAAAAAGAATTTAGTAACCACTAGTCCTCCATGTACTGACCTTTTCCACTTAGAATCAGTTTTTAGTTATCAGTACGCATATTGGTCGCAACTACCAATATTGATATGCATCATTAGAATCGGTTCATATCAGTCCGATTTGAGATTAAAAACAAAAAAATCCAATCGGTGGTATATTAGTATCACTCTGGCGATACAAATATGTATCAGGTCAAATTATACCGATACTTAGAACAATGCTTCGAATTTTAGCCCTTAAGCCTCCCCCCTCCCCCCAAAAAAAAGGATATATTTGGCATTCCAATAATTTGATTAGATAGATCCATGTAGATTCACAACTTATCAAATTCCATAAAAAAAATCAATCACATGACCATTGAGTATCATACATTTTTTTTTGAACCAATGACATGTTGCCTAAAATTGACTCATCAGTTGAATCACATTTTTTTTTTTGGGTGTAGGAATCAAATGGTAATTAATATGTAATGTGATATACAAAAGATGTCGAAGGGTGCCCAGCTGCCTATAGGCCTCTTTTTTTTTTTAGAGGGGGGGGGGGGGGAGTTGTTGATTTTCATTTGTTTTGCTTGTTTGAAGTTAGGGAGATAGAACGCTAACCGGTGCTATGTGTGGGCATGTATCTGCACCCAGACAAAGCCCGATGCAACAAGAGGGGTGTGGCGGTCTTTTCGCGCCAAGCTATGTTCGGGCAGGGAGGTACACGCAGCACCTGCTAGCGTTCCTTTTCCCTTGAAGTTGTTATTCCTAATCCTATAAATGAACCTACTCTTTTTCCCTTTTTCCCTCCCTCGGAAGTTGACTTGTTCTCAACATTACATTACCTAAAGAAAAAAAAAGTAGTTTTATTACTAACTGTTTGAAGCTGCACAGGCAAGGTAAGGATGTGAAAGCATCTTAATGATCAAGAAACTGACGTCCCTTCCCTCCCCACCCCCTTCCTTCCCTTCTAAGGGGATAAAAATACTCTGCAATGCTTAATCTTGCGGTGCCATAGCATTTCGGGTCTACTAGCTCGACACGTGTACGATGCTTCATCCAATGGTGTGAGCTCGAGCAGAAAGAAAAAAATAATAACTGGGTCTACTCGAGCTCACACTGTTGGATGAAGCATCTTCCACATGTCAAGCTCAGAGACCCGAACTGCAAAGGCACAACAAGATTAAGCACTGCAGAGGATTTTTATCCCCTAAAGTAAGGTTCTTGAGGATTAAAATCCTTTGCAGTGCACTGCAGTTCAGGTTTGGGAGCTTGACACATGGAAGATGCGACATCCAATGGTGCGAGCTCGATTGGCCCAGTTTTTTTTCTTTTTCCTCGAGCTTGACACTGTTGGATGTCGCATCTTCAACGTGTCAAACTCTCAAGCCCAAATTGCAGTGCACCGCTAGATCGGTGCATTGTAGAGGATTTTTTTTCCTTTTGAACAGCCCATTTAGAGAAACTTCTTTTACAGCTGGAAAAAAGCTTTGCAATCCAATGAAAAATTGATGCATAACCACAACTACATGAATCAACTTAAATTGTGAGGGGGGGGGGGGGGAGGGGAGAGGAAGGAACCCTAAAAGTCATACCATTGTTTACAAAACGTCATCCAGTGTCTCTTGAATCTTGATAGGGTAAGGTTTTCTTGTGCCGCCAGGTAAGAGAAGCTTCTCTTACAGAGAAGGGGAAATGTTGGGTTCTGTAATCCAATGAAAAATACATACATAAACACAACTACATGATTCAACTATGGTAACCCACCCCCTAAAAGAAATCAGTCACTGTTTACATCAACCATATACTATGGATTCTCCAAATTGAGTAATGCTCAAGGGTGGGCAAGATCACTGATTGTAAGATTTCTGACTAGGCAATATAACATAATAGAGCTCTTCAAATCCACCCAAAAAAAATAAAAATCCCTCAAAAACAACAAACTTATACTATGGTTTTAAGCAGTGGAGTTATTTTATAATTCACTAGAAACACAAAAAAAAAAAAAAAGGCAATGAATGGGTTTACATAGATATAATGATCTATTTAGATCCTTTTCCCTATTTTCTTCAGGATAGAATGTGTGCTTCAATCCCATGGCAGGCAGGTGTGCGGCCAAAACTGAATCTTCAGTAACAAAACTGCTATATTCCTCCTACACTTTAATAACTACATGTTGAGGACCAAACACATCATTTTTGGCTTCTTTTTTCCTTAGTTGGGGGGGGGGGGGTTGGTTCAATTCCTTGTTTTTCATGACAAATCATCATAAAAATTTCTCATAAAACTAATAATAAGCAGCCGTGATAACATAAAAGGACAAGCTTATTTGAACATAAATCTCAATCAAAGTGGTTAAAAAACACAACTTTTGGTACTCGTCAGTACCCTAGTTCCCCATGGCAAACAATTTATTTTCACCTTTAAATTCAGAGTAAACCAAAGTTGAACATTATTGAACCAATGACACGAAAGCTGCACGCAAAACATCATAATATTAAATTCTGGGGTTGGATACAGTCTATATATTCCATATATAGAAGTATCAAGCTTACTGAAGTTAAGATATCCCAGTGGACAATAGCAAAAGGTTAATTCAAATATACACAAATCAACACCGGTTTCAAAAGCAACAATTTAACTCTGTTGCCATACCTTAAATAAATCAGATTCAGAGATAATGAGTTGTATTAGAGAAATATAGAAAACAAGGAAACATTAAAAACATTAAGATTCATATTGAATTTCAAATATTTAATATTTTCACAATAGTTTCCTTCCACTGACTTCCTCAGATCCGAATCCTAGTTATGGCAGACCAATCTTCCTTTTCTCTTCGTAGTTGGTTACAAACTTCTCCAATAATGACTTATCACTCTTTATCAACACAGTTCTGATACCATGATCTCTCTCCACTAGAGCTTTCATTTGCAAAACTCGAACAGCTGAACACCTTGGGATAACTCCCTTCTCCAAGCTAAACCCAAGAATTTTTTAGTTCCTCACAATATCTGCCGATTCCCAACCCATTTTTTTAACAAACAAATCCATGTGGCTCATAATCTTCTTTTCATACAGTGTCATAGACCAAGGATACCTCCTAAATACCATGAGAATCTTATTCTCAGAAAAGCCCCACCTTTGATATGCCTCCAATTTCTGCTTCCATGTCGATTTGTTCATTGATGCAAACCCATGGTCATTTTTATATGTCATCGATCTGAGATAGCAAGTGAGTGAAGTCACAATATTTGACTCAGGTACTCCATTCTTCCTCAAGATTGCCATATTTTGAGCCACATTCTGTATATTGTAATTGATGTAACGAGTCTGACGCTTTAGGTCGATAACAACATTCCCCACAGTCCCAACTCCCAACTAAACTCTTGAATAAATGATTTTCTTTTCTAATCTAGTGAACAAAACCCTTCTATCTTTGGTGAGGATTTTGGCAATGTTAGGGCTCGAAAAGCCAAACGAATGGAAGAACTCAAGTTTAGGGAGCAGGTTCTTTGTAGGACTGGCAACGAGAAATGATGGACACTTTCTAATGAGATTGGAAACCTGCGCTTTGGTGAATCTGTGGTTTTTGAAGAGGGAAATAACCAAGTCTGGTCTATCAGAGAATTCAAAACCAACCTT
Source organism: Telopea speciosissima (assembly GCF_018873765.1). NCBI lineage: Eukaryota > Viridiplantae > Streptophyta > Magnoliopsida > Proteales > Proteaceae > Telopea > Telopea speciosissima. The sequence goes on from NW_025317403.1 coordinate 115,967, forward strand.
CTTGGACGCAGAGATGACTGCTGCAGGTGAGAACCCACATGAGCTGATGAGGTAAGAGACCACGGAAGTCTCATATCTTGAGGCTTTTGAGGAGTCGCATTTGAGAGATGAATGGTTTTGCAGAAAAGCCAGTTGTGCAGTTGAATCTCTTACAGTTCTCCCAATTGGGACTCTTTTGAAGAGGAAGCTAAACATTCAGAAATGTACTGAAATCTTGGAGAGACCGATCTCTTCCGGTGCTTGTCTCACTACCGCTTCCTGCGAGCTAGTCAATTCAAAGTTCTGTTATCCTCACTGTAGTGAGTTCTGTTCCCTATTGCTACTACTCATCCCTCTGAATTTTTTTTTAATTGCTTCTACATGGCATCTGATGTTTCAGTCCTAAGTACAGAGAACAAAATGGATATAGAAATTGTACAAATGGGAAAATTTTATATTAACTAAGCAAACATGGTTATTTGAAATGAATTATATAACTTAAGGTCTTACAAGAACAAGATCTTGTATTATACTATTTCTTATAGAAATGTCTAGCCATCTTCTAGAGATGAGATATGGGATTTATTGTATAACATAACAAATTCACTCAACAAGGATCATTCCACACACACACACAAAAAAAAAAAACAGCATAGAAATGTCTAGCCATCTTCTAGAGATGAGATATGGGATTTATTGTATCACATAACAAATTCACTTAACAAGGATCATTCTAAGTGCGCGCGCACACACACACACACACACACATCATCCAATTAGTTTCCTTCTCCCTTTTCCTTTATCCAGTGAAATTTTTTTCTGCATTTCCATGAAAAGACAAAGGCGTAATTTTATTGTTATTTTCAGTGGCACGAGAAACTCATCAAGCGATTGAAAGGAACTTTTCCTCATTTGTTTGGAAGAGAACTCTGAAAACCACTAAGTAGAGCAGTCAACTGATTGATACTGATTAGAACCATCCTAAACATGGTCCATGTATTTCCAAATAGAGGTAACCATGCTCAGTGATTTTAAGACATTCCACCAGTCTATAGCAATTGGTCCATTCAAATCTAGAATAATAAAATCTCCCTCAGAAAAGGAACTAAAATCGATGGTTTCAAATAAAAGACATATTAAGATTATTTCTATAAATTTATTGAAAGGAACAAGCTTTGAATGGATATAATCATCCTTTTAGGTCTTCTCACAATTATAGGATATACTGCTTTTCAAAGTTCAATTCAATAACAAGCATTTGTATAAACGAAACAGCATCAAATTTCAGTAATAAAGCCACTACAGCTTCAGCACCACAAGTTTAGAACCAAATACACCAAAGGGAGGTATTCTTTTTTCAGTCTCTTTTTTTTAACAGCTATACAAATCAGCATAACCAATTTATCAAATCATTGACATTAAGCAGCCTTTTTAATGAAAGAAAACTTATCAATACACATAAATGCAAAGAAAGTGACATCCTAAAACCAGTTTTTCAAATTTAATGCCCCAAGAATCCAATTTTACAAAAATTTTACTTGTTATTCACCTTCTAAAGTGTTGAGTAAATTAAAGTTACACTATAAATCTGGGACTAGTCCCTACTCAAGTAACCACATGCACCAGAATGACTAGACAACAGATAAGTGCCTTCTTGCTGAGCTCAAAACAGTCCACCCAAGGCATAGGAGCTGAACAGTCAAGTTCCTAGAGACCGATACTGATAATTTTGTGCCTGGGGCTTCAAGACCAACCAACAACAACCCACTCACCCCCCCCCCCTCCACAAAAAAAATAAATAAATAAAAATTTGAGGCTTGTGTACCCCCCCCCCCCATACAGACCTTGAGGCTTCAAGCTCACAAAGAAACATTAAGATCCATTCATTGAATTTCAAAAATTTGAGCATTGTACAATGGGTTCTTTCCACACTTCCTCAATTCTAGATCCTAGTCCTAGCAGACTAATATTCCCTTTGTATAGATCCAAGAGTTGAGGAACTTCTTTCTCATAGTTGGTCACAAACTTCTCTAAGAAATACTTCTCACTTTTTGTCAACAGATGTCCCATTTTAAGATCTTCCTTAACCAGACCTTTCAATATCAATACTCGTAAAACTGAACACCTTGGAAGAATCCTCTTCTCCAAGCTAAGCCCAACAAGTTGTGGGTGCGTGATGATAACTTCCCGTTCCCAACCCATTTTGTCAACAAAGAAATCTAAATGGCTCTTTATATTCTTCTCACACAGTTTCATGAAAAAAGGGTACCTCCTAAATGCCAAGAGAATCTCATCCTCAGAAAAACCCCACCTTCGATAGGCCTCCAATTTGTGCTTCCATGTCGATTTTGTCATTGATGTAAACACAGATAGAGCACTCATAAACGTGTACTTTGAAAGGTTGAAATCCATTTGCTTAATCTCCTCAACCGTCTGTTTGAACATATCATTTTTAGGTGTCAACGTTGAGGGATAGTAAGTTAGTAAACTCACGATAATAGACTCCGGTACTCCATTTTCTCTCAAGATTGCAATATTTCGAGCCACAGTCGGTATATCACAATTGAAGAAACGAGCTTCACGTTTTAGACCAATAACAACATTCTCCAGAGTCCCAACTAAACTCTTCCAGAAATTAAAAGCTGGGATAATTTTGTTTTCTAAGCTACGGAACAAGAACTTTGAATCTTTGCAGAGGATTTTGGTAATGATAGGGCTCAAAACGCCCAACGAATGTAAGAATGCAAGTTTAGGCAGAAGCGTCTTTGTAGGGCTGGACACGAGCAACAATGGGCACTTTCTAATGAGACTGGAAATTTGGGCATCGGTGAATCCATGGTTTCTGAAAAGGGTAAGAACCGAGTCTGGTCCATCAGAGGATTCAAAACCAACCTTCTTCGATGCAGAAAGGGCGGCTGCGGGTGAGAGCCCACATGAGCTGATGAGGTAAGAGACAACGAAAGGATTCTGATTTCTTGAGGCTTTTGAGGAGATGTATTTGAGAGATAAAGGGTTTTGTAGAAAACCCAGTTGGGTAGTTGAATCTCTTATTAAGGTTCTCCCGATTGGGACTCTTTTGAAGAGGAAACTAAACATTCGGAAATGTAACTAAAATCGCAATTAGTCCTGACTAGGAACTTACGGAGGGGTCTTCCGAGAGCGCGGCTTCAGTTTCCATTGCTTTCATCTGCTCTGGAACTTGAAACCAAAGTTCTCGAAAGGTGAAAGCTACTTCCGGGCTAGAAAGTGAAAATCCTCCAAGTAGATTTTAGGATGAGAATTCATTACTATTACTCCCCTTCAATTATCCTATATTTACTGATGCTTCCTACTTTTATACTTTTACCTCTTTTTCTCCCTGGCAGATTCCTAAACTTTGTTTTGATACTTCCAACATTTTTTAGGTCGTTAATAAAATAAATAAAATAAAACATTTTTTAAGGTCTTTTTTTTTTTTTTTTTTTTTTTTTTCCGTTTATGGTTTATTTTTTAAAAAAATTCATTACTAAAAATCGTTTGGATCAAAATATGAAAACCATGTGATAAATAATAAACATAGGGAGAATGTTCTCTCTGCCAGGGGCGCACGCTGCGCCCAGACACACGGGGGTGGGTGCAATGACCACCCTGCCCTTCTCAGTGGCAAGCCCATGAGTCTGGGCGCAGCCTGCGCTGCGGCACAGAGAACATGAACCCATAAACATAATAGAGTATAGAAGGAAAAACCATTTCGTAACTATCAATACATAACTAATTTTTATAACATTTTTGACAAAATGACCCATATATAGTTTTAATAATAGGTGAAGAGATTCCTACTTCACCAATCTTCTTTCCCAAATCAACTCAAAACAATAACAGTGGGTATGGGATTCTTGTTCTTCTTCAACCTCGATGTTGCAAGTCTCCTGATTTCTTGCTTTTTTTAATCCTTCTTCCTCCTCATCTTTTCTTCTGTCTTTTGTTATTGCCAATTTCACAGATACCCTTGGAATTTTAGCCTAATTACAGAGACACCCAAGAACTTTCAAAAGCCTTGTTTGCCGAAACTTGGTCAATTGGTTTGTGCCTTGATTGTCAAAACTTGGGCTTGAGGCTTGTACAATTGTACTCGTGTCTCACAATCATGGATCAAGAACTAGGTCGAAACCTGTCAAAACTATTGAGATATCTCAGTTTCGCAGGTTTTCGAGACGAGTTAGAGGTGAATTTTTAAAAGTGCTACGTTTCGACCAGGTATCGGTGGTTTCGACTATGTTTCGATCGAAATATGGTTGAACCACCTTGAACCAGGCCTATATAATACCTCGTCTCGATCGAGAAGGCATATCTCGACTTGGTTTTGACAGAAACCCCTCCAACCAAGCTTTCCCCATGAATGGGAAAAAGTACTCGATTTTAACCTAGTTTCAGTTGGTTTTGACCAAAACTCGGTTTCAGTCAGGTCGAAACCCGAGTTCTTGATCCTTGCTCACAATTGAGTGTCCAGCCAAGGCACCCCCTTTCCTCCCCCTCTTGGATTGCATCAAACGCTCAATCCTTCTTCGGGCCACCATAGTGATGGACCTACCTTTGGCACCCAAAAAAAATCCTCATATCGTTGTCCTCTTTTCCATGTGCTAAGTTTCGGATACTTCAACTTAGGAGAAAAGAAAAAAAAAAAAAAAAAATGTCACATATTTCGCCATAGCTAAAAGGAAAAAGGTTTTCTATATTAAAAAAAGGGCAACATTATGCTAACTGATCATATAGCTCCTGCACCAACATGATAGCCAATGAAAATGCACACAAAGGCATTGGTTTGGATGCAATTTTCGATTTCACTGGGGGTCGAGATTCAAGTTGCAAAGATTTTTGACATGAGACTTATCAAAAAAAACCAATTAACATTGGAAAACATGGTTGGATCCATGTGGTAGAAAACCACATCTATCTAATTGATCAAATTTTCACTCCAAACAAGTAAGGAAAATCTATTAAAATTGCTTTCAAATACAAAAATGCAAATACATTCTCTTATAATGAAATAATAACTTTGTAACTTATGACACTTTTTGACTCCTTGTCATGCTTCTCTTAGACTCAAACTTGGTGAATAAGATGGGCATGGGACGATCTAGTACACATTCAAATTCAATTACATGACAAGTAAACTTGACCATATTACATGAGTAATATCACAAAGCATTTTTACACTTAAAAATATGTAACCATTAATTTCATACCAAAACTAGGAAAAGATGACTATGTGGATTCACCCCATCAATTTCATACCAAAACTCAATCACATGGCCCATGGAGTATAGATTTTTTTTGAGCTAATCAAATGTCAGCATGAGATTGACTCGTAAATTGTACGGTGTGGTAATTAATATGCAATGTGTTGGATAAAAGATTTCTAAGGGTGTCATGCATAGCCTTTTTTTTGAGAGGGGGGTAGTTTATTTTATTTTTTATTTATTTACTTGTTAGAAGTCATTTTTTCTAATCCTATAAATAAACATACTTTATTTACCAAAAAATAAAGGGTTATTTTCAAATGCCCCCGTGAAAATGGTCAAACTTACAGTTGTCCTCCTAAACTTTTACTAATTCTACGCTTTGAATACCCTATCTTCTTTCAGTTACTTTTCTAAATTATGTTTCATGAATTCCTTTTCTTTTTCCCCCTTATTTGATTGCTTGATTAATGATTCTGATTTGATTGTGGGATTCGTGTTTTACTAATTAATAGGTTTGTTGCAGGTTCTATTGATCTAAGCTTTTTGATTTTCTTTTAGTGGGTGTTTTTGTGTGGCTCTGACTGGCTTTGCCTTATCTTCTTTATTGGTCTTTTCAGTGAATCTAGAACAGAAGAAAACACGAATAAAATAAGGGTAAATGCAAGTGTCTCCTCCTCCCCCTCCAGATCTGATGTTTCTGAAATTAAATAATCAAATCAGATAAACAGAAGAAACTTCTTCTTTTCATTAAAATTTCATTTTCATTATCACAATCTATTCAATAATCGTGCCAAAGCACCATCACTTCTCCGAATTAATTCGATTCGCAAATTCTATCAGATCCATGAAAATGAATTTTATTGAATGGTTTTGATTTCAGGAAGAGTCCTCACATACGCTATCCATGCCGAATTTGGTTAGATTATAGTTGATTGAAGAAAAAATATCCATATAGATGATTCCAAGAGAGAAGAGATAGCTAGGGTTGCATCCTAGGAGAAGCAGTGAGAGAACACAAGGAAGAAGAAGAAGAGAAGGAAGATGGGAGAAGTAGCGAGAGAACACAGGGAAGAAGAAGAAAAGGAAGATTGAAAGAAATCAAAGAAGGAAGGAAAATAGGGGTTGCAGGTTTTATTTATTTATTTATCTATTTTTTAAAGTAAGGATATTTTTGTCATTCCACTCTATCAAGGGCAGAATGGTCTAACCACGTACAAAAAATGTCAGACGTTAGAAGATAACGTTTCTGTCTAATGGGAGGGACTATAGTGGTACTTAGTTTGAAAAACAGGGATGCACGTAGAATTAGTGAAAGTTTAGGGGAACAATTGTAAGTTTGACCATTTTCAGGGGGCATTTGGAAATAACCCTTGAAAATATAAACCAAAAAGATGTCTCCATATGGGCCGGCCTTTTCTTTTGCCACATGGCAACTCAACTAGCAGCATAATCTGAGATTTTTTTGAATAATTTGGAAAAATAAAAGATCCTTGTGACAATAATAATTTATTTTTAAATAAAAACAAACCCGGGAAAAATATCTCTATTCGGTGGTGTTTCACTGTTTCCTACGCGCTACGCCCTCTCACCTGATACCAAAAGATGACACATTTGCCCTTGGGTAGATACTTAGGTGTGCTCACCTATTAGCTCAGACGCTTGTGTAGAGACCATGCGACCAAGTATAGATCTTTTGCCCTATAACAAATAAACTAAATAACATATAGGATGGGAGGGGTAAGGAAAAAATTTCTTAGAAAATATGTTGGTTGACAAATCCATATTTTAGGCATGCAATGCTATAAAATATCAAATAATAGAGCAATACAATGTTTAATTATTATTTTTTTATTGAATAAAAGAGCCATGTGAACAGCCTCTAGCTTTAGATAAATTGAGGTCATGAAGCCACGGAATGGAACATGGCCAATTTGTCATATACATGATAGATAGGGCCTTCCGAGTCAGGGTATTTGCTATAACATTCAGATCGAGCCCGTAGAATACACTAAATGAAAAACGAAATCAAAACAAAAGAAGTAGAGAGCTGCTTCAGATTATCAATAATAGCTATTACATTTAACAGTGGGATCCTGTGCGGTTCAAGAATGTAGAAGACGACCTACTTGCTATCCGATTCAACTTAAAGTCTGTTGTACCCGTGAAACATCATCAACTAATTTAACCATAAAATATCATGTTCTTTCTATAATATTTTTTTTTTCAAATTTTAGTAAGTATTAAAAATGGGGAGGGGGAATCAAAATTTTCTAGTTCTTCTCTATTTCAAAATGAATTTGGCAAACAAGTCATCAAACAAATGAAGTAATCAACTACACTTATAGTTTTAAGATTTAAACACCATATTCATCCAATATAAACCGACATAAACATTGAAAGGGAGAATCGAGATTTACCTCACACAGCACAAAAACTCTCTATATCTCCCAAGCCAAACGTTTATGGTCAATTTGAACGCTATGGGTTTTGTAGATTGAAAAAACAAAACCCTCCTCCCGAAGTATGATACTATGCCCTACACAAATTGCTGAGAAGTCTCAAACATGTAAGTCACAGGTTTGTATTGGGTATTTAAGTTGCAAGGGAAAATGTTATATTTCTAGGTAAAAATCTTGTTAAGGGGGTGGGGCTAGTATTGTCACAAAGTTTATGACAGATAATATGTCCATTTTGACCGCTGGATATGGAGTACATAGTATAAATTAGTTGTGTCAAATTTTACAGTCTAATTCAAATACCCCCTTTTTATTGGCATACATCTTGTGTATGTCCATGCATGTGTACCAATACTCTAGACATTAGTATGCACTCTCCCAATTTTGAGTGAGAAAAAACAATTCATATTAAAAAAAACATAAAAATACATGGCTCAGATGTGCCTTGTGATTTTCAAAAACATCACCTTCCATTCTTACAAGGATAACTACTAAAAAAACCAGAGAAGGGATCAGGTTCATGTACGAGAACGCGTAAAGATGGAATCACCCCAGGTGGGACCCACATGGTGGATTCCATCTGTAAGCCTATGAGGCGTTCTTGTACATTCCCATGTAAGAAGCTAATCCCAACTCAAAAAATTCTAGGTGAAAACAATATAAAAAGGAAAAAAATTATTCTCACAACCCACTTTCATAAGCTTATCAAAAGTGACCCTATCTAATGTGTCGAACGATGGCACAACAACACTGTAGTGCACAGCAGCGGATAAAGGTCCTCTCGTCTCACGGCAATTCAAACAGCACTGAGAACCTGAGTGCGAGGTTTTAAAAGTTGGAATCGGTCTGTGCCACTAGAATTGGTTCGTGTCATTGGAATTGGTTTCAAGAACCTTTGAATCAACCCTTTAATCGGCCCTTAAATCGGTTGTATTGGATCAGTCAGAGTTGGGGTTGATCACAACTCTCGATCGATTCCAAACCAAATCGGCTTAACCAGCGATCTAATTACCAATTCTTGAAACCATGCATGAGACTCTAATTTTATGAAGTTTCAGCCCAAACACAAATGTAGAGACATTAAAGAATGAAAAAAATGAAAATACCAAAAAAGAAAGAACACTGCCCGGTGCCCACCAATTAGGAGACGCATGGGGGCATCCATTGGGAGGTGGGATTTTTTATTTTGCAGGGGAGCAGGCGGTCCATCTAGGGGGAGCTCTGTTTGGTCACAGACTATACACGACCAAACAACGTTCATTTCCCCTAAAAAAATTACATTGCAAACATGTGTGGTATCATTTGATGAAAATCTCCCACAACCATAACAAGGTTTTAAAAAACAATAAAATTGGAAAATCTCAAAAACTCTCTAAACAAATCTCTCTCTCTTTATATATATTGCTTGTCAAATGGGCTTGGAGAGTTGTGACGCAGCTAGATCCGGCATGGGCTAGGCATAGTTGAGCTAAGTATCTTCCGCGGGGGCAGTTCTTCACGTCCATAAGCATTCTTTGCCTTTTGTTTCATCTATTTTTCATATATTTATGGGAGAAAGAATACCACTTGGTCGGGCGTCTGGATGTGTACCTGTGCCTAGACACAGTCAGACATGAAATGACTAACACACCCTTGCCTTTCCATGGGGGCGGGCCGATCATTTGGCGTCCGACTGCGTCTAGGCGCAGTTATACGTCCAGACGCACGACCAAATGCACGTGTGGACAAAAATATGTATGTGTGTGTGTGTGTGTGTGTGTTCACGTGTGTGTGTGAGAGAGAGAGAGAGAGAGAAGGGACGTAAGAGAGTCATGGGGGGAAGGAAACAGAAACTAGTTAAAATATATATGTTGAATCCATAGTTGGAAAACCAGGTTTTGACTCGGGCGAGTCACCCGAGTCGAGTCAAAATATCATAAAACCTGATCAAGAGTCATGTAGACTCACCAGGCTTAGAGAACGACCAAACTCAGTCCTGGCCAGTTTGCATTTTCCAAGAATCGGTAATTATGTCCGAGTCAAGAAAAAACCAACAAGTTGTATCATTTATCTCTCTCCTATCGATCTTGCCAAAATTGAAGATTGTTCTAAATCTAGATTTCTAGACAGATTAACCAAAAGGAAGCCATCACTTTCACTTCAATTACTAAATCTATCAAAAACAAACCCAAAAATAGTGGATCTTTAGCTACAGTTCAAGCAACGCCTAACTGTTAAGGGGGAAAAATTAAATTAAGTGCAAATGTATTGTTGAGTGTTAATAAATCTTGAAATGCTAGAGGGCGGGCCTTGGTGCAACAATAAGGTTGATCTATTGTGACCAAGGGGTCACAGGTTCAAGTTGCGAAAGCAGGGGTAAGGGGTAAGGTTGCGTACATTATAATCATCTCCAGACCCGTAGTGGCAGGAGCCTCATGTATAGAGTACACCCTTTTTTTAATAAATCATGAATGCTAACCCTTCTTCACTGGTTTCCCCATGGATTTCTCCAACAAACAATGAAGACAGATGTGACCTATGTGAGACAAAGGAATAGAGAGAGGAAAAAGACCGCAAGAGGGAAGGATGGGAGGGAGAGACTTGGGGGAGGCAATGGATCTCTTTCTCTCTCTTTCTCTCTTAGGTTGTGTACTTGATTTCTAGATAAATCTAAAACAGGGAAGACAAAGATATCATTTTTACATTCTGAAACACCTAAAATGACCCATTGAAGATGCTTGTGATTGTTGGAAAAGGAATTTTAGAGGTGCACTATTCTCCCTCTTCTCTCCCATACTCTTTAAAGTATTTCTGAGTTATCTATTCAGTTCAAAAATTATGTGATTACATCTGTTCTATAAAATCAGATAACTCAGTCAAAAAATTAAGTGATTACATCTGTTCTATAAAATCCAGCTCATATATTCTATACGTAATAAGATAATTTCTCACAGAAAAAAACCTGAGTTTCATAAAAAAACTGTTCTTGCCAATAGGATCTCAGTCTAGAGCATGTTGATGTGTAAACTTAAGTAATTTGATCATGTCTACGAAAATAGCACGGTAGATTACCTTCTCTATTGATTCCTAGAGAGCTATGTTAATCTTTGATCAGAGACATGAACAACTATTTATTACATTCAATAGAATAACTTAATTTTAGTCCAATGTTGTCCTTCCAAAACTCAAAGGAAGGTTTGCATTGACCTTGGAAACTTGCAAGTTGTTTTCTAAATCTAAAAACAAATAGAGAAATAAACTGTGTCCAGATTTTCTCCAGAGTTTAGTAGCATGTTTTTATTCTTTCTTTTTTAATATCCAAAATTCTAAGAATTAAGTTTTAACTGGTCCGGATGGCAGTTGAGGTTTCTAATTAACATGCTATAAAGGATAACAAACTACACCAATATTGTTCTTTGCATGAACTTTTGATTTGCTTAATTGTCTAACAATTATATTTTACCATTTGGAAATAACAACCAGCAGCCAAAAATAAGTTTCTTATGATTTACCATCAGAACCTGCAGCCTAAACAGTTATTAGCTTCAACTTCACAAAAGACATGATTGATAATGATACAAGGTGTTACAAGGAAATAATCAATTACTTTGTGTTAAATGTTTCAGGGACACTCCAACCATCCCCATTAACATATAGCTACAATGGCTAGATAAAAATACAACAAAATTCCCCAAAAACTGGGTACAGATGCTTGAAAACAAAATGGTAACCATGTCTTTCACCTTAGTTGCAATGATATGAAGAATCAAAAAGGTGTGGAGTGCGGTGTAGAAGAGGATAGCCAGGGTAAAATGTTGTTCCAAAGACCCCCCCAACCCGAAACGAAAAATCTCACCCCTATTGGATGCCCCTGCACACACTCTCATTAGCCCCCACATTGATGCAGAGGCCACTCAGCCTGGTAGCAATCTTCTCTACATTCAGAGAAACTCATCCTGATCATCATCAATATAATTTGTTAGAGAGGATTCAGACTAAGGGGCTTGTCTTGTTCTCTATCTAAAGTTCATAGTAGCACAGCTTGTCAGATCAATTCTTGTAGTAAAGTTGCTATTTCTTGAATTCAGTTTTATATTCAATTTGCAGTTGTGCACCAAGCATCATCCCCAGCTCATAGAAATTGGTCGTTTTCACTCAACAAAGATCATTCTACACACACACACACAACAACAATGATTCATCATTCAATTAGGTTCCTCTCCTCCCCCCTTTTCCTTTATCTAGGGAGAAAATTTTCTGCATTTCCATCAAAGGCAAATGTATAGTTTTACTGTTATTTCAAGTGGCACAAAAAACTATCATCAAACACATCGAAAGGAAAATGTCCCCATTTGTTTGGCATGAAACTCTGAGAAACACTATTAAGTAGAGCAGTTAATTGATGATACAAATTAGAACCATCCAGCATGACAGCATATGGTCCATATATTCCCAAATTGTAGTAATCAAGTTCAGTGATTTTAAGACATTCCATCTGTCTATGGCAGTAGGTCCGTTCAGGTCCAGAATATTAAATCTCCCTACAAAAGTAACTTAAATCTATGGTTTCAAACATTAGGTATGTTAGATAAACTCTATAAAATCATTAAAAGGAAAAAGGTTTTGAATAGATATAATCATCCTTTTAGGTATTCTCACATTTATAGGATATATTGCTTTCCAAAATTCAATTCAATAACAAGCATTTGTACAACCGAAACTGCACCAATTTTCACTACTAAAGACACTGCAGCTTCAACACCACAAGTTTAGAACCAAATACACCAAAGGAAGGTTTTCTTTCTTCCTTCTCTTTTACTTACCAAATATACAAATCAGCATATAACCAATGTATCAAGTCATTGACACTAAGCAGCCTTTAAATAAAAGAAAACCTATCAATACACATAAATGCATAGAAAGTGACATCACATAACAAATATTGCAAATTTAATGCTCTAAGAATCCAATTTTACATAAATTTTACTTTCTATTCACCAAGGTTTTGAGTAGATTGAAATTAAACTGTAAATCCGGTACTAGCCTCTACTTAAGTAACCATATGCACCAGGATGACTAGGCAACAGATAAGTGCCTTCCTGCTGAGCATAAAACAGTTTACCTGAAGCATAAGAGCTGGACAGTCAAGTTCCTTGAAACCCTTGTAGAATCATTGACCTTAATTGTTGGTATACAGTCTCCATATAGACCTTGAGGCTTCAAACTGACAAAGAAATATTTAGATCTATTTGTCAAATTTCAAAAATTTGGGTATTTTACCAGTAGGTTCTTTCCACACTTCCTGAGTTCCATATCCTAGTTCTAGCAGACTAATATTCCCTTTGTATAAATCCAAGAGTTGAGGAACTTCTTTCTCATATTTTGTCACAAACTTCTCCAAGAAAAGCTTCTCACTTTCTTTCAATAGATATCCCATTTGACGATCTTTCTTCATCAGACCTTTCAATATCAATACTCGAAAAACTGAACACCTTGGAAGAATTCTCTTCTCCAAGCTAAGCCCAAGAATGTCCGGGTACGTGAAGATAACTGCCCGTTCCCAACCCATTTTGTTAAGAAAGAAATCTATATGTCTCATTATCCTCTTCTCAGACAGTGCCATAAAATTAGGGTACCTCCTAAATGCCATGAGAATCTCATTCTCAGAAAAACCCCAACTTCTATAAGCCTCCAATTTCTGCTTCCATGTCAATTTGTTGATTGATGTTAACACTTGGAGAGCACGCATAAACATGTATTGTGAATGGTTGAAACCCATTAGCTTAATCTCCTCAACTATCTGTTTGAAGCGATCATTTTTAGGTGTCATCGATCTGGGACAGGATGTTAGTAAACGCACGATATTAGACTCCGGCACTCCATTTTCTCTCAAGATTGAAATATTTCGAGTCACAATCTTTATACCACAACTGATGAGACCAGAAAAACGATTTAGACCAAAAACAACATTCTCCACAGTCCCAACTAAACTTTTCGAGAAATTAAAAGCAGGGATGATTTGGTTTTTTAAGCTAGAAAACAAAAGCCATGGGTCTTTGCAGAGTATTTTGGCGAGTTTAGGGCTCGAAACACCCTGGGAATGGAAGAACTCAAGTTTAGGCAGAAGGGTCTTTGTAGGACTGGATACGAGCAATGATGGACACTTTCCAACGAGAGTGGAAATCTGGGCTTCGGTGAATCCATGGTTTCTGAAGAGGGTTAGAAATGAGTCTGGTCTATCAGAGGATTCAAAATCAACCTTCTCGAATGCAGAAATGGCGGCTGCGGGTGATAGGCCACATGAGCTGATGAGGTAAGAGACAACGAAAGAGTTCTGATTTCTTGAGATTTTTGAGAAGTATTTGAAAGATGAAGTGTTTTGCTGAAAAAACAGTTGGGTTGTTGAATCTCTTACCGTTCTCCCAATTGGGACTCTTTTGAAGAGGAAACTAAACATTTGGAAATTTACTAAAAACAACAACTTCCGAATTCTGATTACGAACTTACAGGGTTTTTCGAGAGCGCGGTTTCTGTTTCCAATTCCTTTCATCGGCTCTGCAACTTGAGACCAAAGTTCTCGAAGTGTGAACGCTGCCTACGGACTGGACAGTAAAAATCCACGAAACCCTTTTGGCAACTGACGCTTTTAGGAGAAGCTGAAGGACCGTTTGGTAATGAAAACAATTCATAGAGAGCCAGAGTGCAAGGATTTAAAAGTCGGAGATCTTATTCTCACCAAAAAACAAAAAAAAAAAAGTCGGAATCGGTCCGTCACTCCGTCCCACCGGAATTGGTCCTTGCCATTGGAATCGGTTTCAAAAACCCTTGAATCGGTTGTATTGGATCGTCCAGAGTTTGGGTCGATCACGACTCTCGATCGATTCCGAACGAAATTGGCTTAACCAGTGATCCGATTACCAATTCTTGAAACCATGCATGAGTCTCTAGTTTTACAATTTGGATCCTCTCTGGCACATTGCATGTCCTGTGCTGTGCTATGCAGACACAAGGACGTACACAATGATCGTCTTACCCCTGCCTGAACGCCTTGCCTAAGTGAGGGTAAGACGGTCTTTGCATACGACCCTATGTCATACACGCAGGACCTTCCGAGGTAAAGAATTGGCTAATGAATTGCTTCCCTAAGAGCAAAATCAAAAACAAAATTACCCCTAAAAATCCGTGACACCTTTAACAACTAGCACTTTGGAGAACCTGTAGGCATGGTTTGTGATCTTGGTATCGGCTAGATCGGATCGGATCGGGATTGGATCGGCCGATACAAATCGGGATCGCCCAAACTCGGGCAAATATGATACTTTTGTCCTATTTTCTTATAAAAAAAATTTTTAATTTTTTATATTTTTACCCCTATTCGTACAGCTGGATCGGATCGGATCGGTATCGAAATCGGTCCTGACCAATACCGATCCGATCCAGCCAAAATTGGCCGATCTGATCCGATACCTCAAACCATGCCTGCAGGTCTGTTTTTAATTCAGGGTTTCAAATATCGTTGAATCTGATCGGGAATCGGCTGGTACCGATTCCGATTTCTAGCATTTTGAGACTCCCCGATTTCTGCTGTTTCAGACCGATTATGCATTATTCAGCGATTCCTGGTTTTAAAACCCTAGCGTTTATGAATCCAAGTCTGAATTGTTGGAGCTTATAAACTAGAAGATGTCTCGATGGAACACCTATGGACCTTAACTTTTTGCCACATTTCCAAGTTCCAACCCAAATACATTTGGCAGGATAGATTAAATTTTTTTTTTACCGACAATAGCAGGATAAATTAAATTTAAAAACAGCTTACGAAAATAATTTTTCAGAATAAGTTTGCATTAGAAATGAATTATGGTGGTGCATTGACAAGATCACAAGACTTCTCCAAGGCCTCCAAGAAGCAATGCTTGAGGCATTATGAAGCAATGTTTGAGGCATTATGAAGCAAAATATCGGACCTTCTACGTGCCCCCAACCCTGTGACAGCTTCATGGGCATGGAAATCTATTGCGAATGTTGTCCCTCTTCTTCAAGTTGTACTGAGGATCCTCCATGACATGGCTGCAACCTTCAATACTATAGATTCATATTGAACAATAAATCTCCTAGTCCCTCCAATATTCGCTAAGTAGACTCAAACATTTTTTTAAAACTCAGACTATAATTGTTCAACACACAAAAACCCAATTATTAATTATCCAAATAGGTTCCTCCCCTACCCGTTTTCCTGATATAATCATCCTTTTAGGTCTCCTCACATTTATAGGATATACTGCTTTTCAAAGTTCAATTCAATAACAAGCATCTGTATAACCGAAACTCCATAAATTTTCAATACTAAAAACCCTATAGCTTCCACACTACAAGTTTATAATCAAATATACCAAAGGAAGGTTTTTTTTTTCTTCCTCCACTCTTTCTTACCAGTAATACAAATCAGCACAACCAATTTATCAAATAATTAACACAAAGCAGCCTTTTTAATAAAAGAAAACTTATCGATACAAATAAATTCATCGAAAGTAACATCCTACTAACTAATTTTGCAAATTAATGCCCCAAGAAACCAATTTTACATAAATTTTATTTGTTATACACCTTCTAATGTTGAGTGAATTGAAGTTAAAACTGCAAATCTGGGACTAGCCTCTACTCAAGTAATCACACTCACCAGAATGACTAGGCAACAGATAAGTGTCTTCCTGCTGAGCTCAAAACAGTTCAACTGAAGCATAAGAGCTGGACAGTAAATTTCCTAGAAACACATATTGAATCATTGACCTTAATGGTTGCACAAAAAAAGAGTTATATATAGGCTCGTATACAGTCTCCATATAGACATTGAGGCTTCAAGGTCACAAAGAAGCAATTAGATTTGTTTGTCAAGTTTCAAAGATTTGGGCATTTTACAATAGGTTCTTTCCACACTTCCTCAGTTCCATATCCTAGTCCTAGCAGATTAATATTTCCTTTGAATAATTCCAAGAGATGAGGAACTTCTTTCTCATATTTGGTCACAAACTTCTCCAAGAAATACTTCTCATTTTTTGTCAACAGATGTGCCAATTTAAGATCTTCCTTCACCAGACCTTTCAATATCAATACTCGTAAAACTGAACAGCATGGAAGAATCTGTTAGAGTTGTTAGAATATCTTGTATAGGGGTAGTTCTGTCATTGTCTAGTTATAAGACATGACTAAGTTGTATTTTTACTTTATTGTCTTATTTCTCCTTACCTCCCTAGGGAGGCTTGTGTAATTTGGAAGACTTAATGAATGAAGCTAATATGTGTGTTGAGAATCACTCTCAACACACACAATCGATTCTCCCATTCTCTTCTCTTCTTCTCATCTCTTCTCTCCTTCTTCTTCTTCTTGCTGTATACTCTTCTCTTACCAGATTCGATCTACCTTTGAGTTTCAACTTGGTATCAAAGCCAACATCTCTGGTTTGAGAGTCGGCTGAGCTCAGTCCTCATCTTCTCCTCTCTTTGGAACCCTATAAATGTAAAGGGGGTTCCATTGGAGGCTGTATATGTGAAACCTAGACTCCTTACAGTCTTGGGAGTGGTATTCCCTAAGTTGGAGAGAGTTTCGAGCTGCTTGAAGGTGACTTGAAGCAATGGAGGAAGCGGCAAGTTACCGCCGACTTGTGAAGCTTCTTCTTGGTTCTCCTTCTCTTCTCCACATCTTGGCATGAGACCTATTGGAGTTGCATCGCCTAGGGGTGTTGTTTCGAGACCCCAAAGCTCTTGGTTGTTGAAAAGAAATGCTGCCTTCTTTGCTAGATGTTTTTGAAGACTTGAAACCAGGCTCGTTTTCCGCCTGACCTAGGAGTGTCTCGGTTTCGATTCTGCCTTTGGCAGCTTGGATGACCTTGGAACTTGTCCCATTTGTGTCGTATGGGAGTGCTTTTTGAAGCCCTAAGAGCTGCCCTTGAAGGTGGAGGGTGGAGAGGACTGCTCTTTGTTTTCTCTCTTGCTACGGTATCGTGCTCTGCTGTTTTGTCTTCTCGAGGTCTGCTGTATTGGATGGCTGAATGTGATAGTATTACATCTTGATACACTTATTGGGTATTATGGACTAAAGGTTCTTGGCTACTAGCAGAATTTGGTTTGAGTTATACAAGTTTTTGCTCTTCATATGCTTGCTGTTTTTTAGGCTTGGCCTCAGCCTTGTGGTTTGGTTGATTTGGGACCATATTTTGTATTGGTCTGTCTCCTTGTTTTGGGTTGAGTATACTCCCCACTTGCGCAAACAATTTATATTGATTGTTGAAGTATTTGCCTATTATGTCCACTATGTCTGGACAAGATTCTGAGGTCAGTGGACCAATTACAGCCGGCAGCCCAAGTGGTGGTTTCCCAACCATGGCTTCCTTTGATAACCCCAACACCCAGATCTCAGTTGTGAAGTTGGACAATACCAACTATTTGGATTGGTCCCGTTCCGTGAAGTTGTCTCTACGTAGTAGGGGGAAGTTGGGGTACATTACTGGGTCTATCACAGCTCCTGCTACTACTGATGGGGTTATCTCAAGTGGGAGACTAAAAACTCCTTTGTCATGACTTGGCGATCTTTTCCATGAAACCCGAGATAGGTCGGAGATTTATGAGTAAGGAGACTGCTAAAGATATTTGGGATGGTGTATCCAGAATTTTTGATAGAGTTGGAGATTCCACGAAAGTGTATCAAATTCTCCAAAAAATCATTCATATGAAACAGGGTGATAGGAGTATATCCGAGTACTACAACTCTGTTATTAGCTTGTGGGAGGAGTATGATCATTATACCAATCTCCGAGTTGTCAATCGAGGATCGAGGCAAAAGTCTACAGGAGCCAAGAAAAGGAAAGGATCCTTATTTTGCTTGGTGGTCTTAACTCTGAATATGAGCCCCTTCGCCAGCAAATCTTAGGGAGGTCTCCATTTCCATCTCTGGATGATGTGTGCAGTTATTTGCAAAGTGAGGAAACCCGGAGGACCACTATGGATATTGTACCATCAATAGAGAGTCGCTCTTGTTTCCAGTTCCCAAAAAGGCTGGAAAAGTGGGGGAAAGGCCGTGAGAGATACAAATGTGACCATTGTGGCAAGCTTGGACATACCGAGGACCGGTCTTTGGGATCTTCATGGGCAGCCCCCTGGTATGCGTGGTAGTTCATCTCATGCCCGTGGAGGCAAGCGAGGGGAGCTAAGGCTCATTTGTGACATCGAGTCCGAGCCACCTGGACGCGACTGCTCGATTCCCTCTTGGATGATATTGCAGGCCTACGTCGGTTGATGTCTCACCTTGGAGGGTCAGCTACTGGTTCTAGCTCTGGAGGGTTGACTACTTCTGCCTCAGCTCTGCAGGTCTCATCTGCTACCCCTACTGCATCCACTTGGATCATTGACTCTGGAGCTTCCGATCACATGACTGGTATGTCCCAGTTCTATGATTCCTATTCCATTTGTTCTGGCCGGGACAAGGTAAGGGTTGCTGATGGTTCCCTTTCCTCTGTCTCTGGTAAGGGTAATGTGCGGGTTACTCCTTCTATTTCCCTTGAGTCTGTCCTTCATGTTCCCGACTTTGCTACTAACCTATTATCAGTGAGTCACCTAACCAAATCCTTACATTGTTGTGTCACTTTCTTTCCTTCTTATTGTGTCTTTCAGGATTTGGAGACAAAGAGGGTTATTGGCAGTGGGGGCGAGAAAGGAGGACTCTATCTTCTTGAGCCACGATGCTGCTCAATCTCTTTGCTTATGTGGCTTATGTTTGTGGTGCACGACCGGAGTGCTTTAGGTCGTTATGCTTTGGCATCAACGTTTGGGTCATCCCTCTTTTGTTGTTATGAGGAGACACTTACCCCACTTGTTTACTTCCTTTCCTGCATCTTATGTTTTTCAGTGTGAATCTTGTATTTTTGCTAAACATTGTCGCACATCTTATCCTTATCGTGGTAATAGATCTACTGCACCTTTTTCCCTTGTTCATACTGATGTTTGGGGGCCTTCTCCTACTACTTCCTTATCTGGTTTTCGTTATTTTGTTTCATTTGTGGATGACTATTCTCGGTCTACTTGGACTATTTTGTTAAAACAAAAGAGTGATGTTTGTGATGCTTTTAAGGAGTTTTATCACTTTATCAGTACTCAGTTTGGTACTCACATCAAAATTGTTAGATCTGATAAGGGGGGTGAGTACATGTATGGGGGGCTCCAACAATTCTTTTCTGATAAGGGCATCATCCATCAACTGGCTTGTGTTGACACCCCACAGCAAAATGGGGTGGCTGAACGCAAAAACCGCCATTTGCTGGAAATCACTAGGGGCCTTCTCTTTGGTATGCACGTGCCTAAGACCTTCTGGTCTGATGCCCTTCTTACCGCTGCCTTTCTTATTAACCGGATGCCAAGTCCACTCCTTGGCTCCAAATCCCCCTTGGCTCTTCTTTCTCCTCAATCCTCAGTTTTTTCCTTGTCTCCACGCGTCTTTGGTTGTGTTTGTTATGTACATGTCAACAAATCAGCCCGCACCAAGCTTGATCCCAAAGCTCTCAAGTGCATCTTCTTAGGCTACTCTGATTCCACTAAAGGGTATAAGTGCTACCATCCTTCTTCCCGAAGGCGATTTCTCTCCAAAGATGTCACCTTCTTTGAGTCTATTCCTTTTTTTTCTTCTTCCCCTCGCCATTCTGTTCAGGGGGAGAGTATTAGCAGTGAACAGAATGCGGATGTCATTCCCTTCCTATCTCCTTTACCTACCTCTACTTCCCCATTTCTATTTGATATTGGAAAGTATAAAGAAGTGGATGTTGTGGATGATGCTGATGTTGATGGTATTGGTGATGGTGATGCTAGCAGACAAAAGGAATACAAGGGGATAAGATTTAAAGAAGATGGTGTATTCACAAGAGGTGAATGCTTGTTGAAGGAAAAAGGGAAGCAACCATGGTACAAGCGACCCTGCCAAAACCCCTCTTTGGATCCACATCCTCGGTCTCATCCTCTTGATCAGGTAATTCCTCTCCTACGAATTAGATCTTCCCATTGCTATTAGAAAGGGGAAGAGAACACTACTAATCCATAGCTTGATTTGTTTCCTATAACTCCATTTCTCCTACGGTGTTGCTTTTCCCTTGCTCTTGAGTCTTCTTCTATTCCCAAAAATGTCACGAGAGGCCTTATCCAATCCAAAATGGATGCAAGCAATGGCGAGGAAATGGTGGCTCAGAGAAGAACGATACTTGGACACTTGTTGATCTTCCCAGGGGAGAACTCGAGTTGGATGTAGATGGGTTTATACATCAAGTATAGATCCGATGGTACGGTGGAAAGGTACAAAGCTCGGCTGGTTGCTAAAGGGTATAGTCGGTGTATGGCATTGACTACCAGGAGACTTTTGCCCCTGTAGCCAAGCATAACTCCATCGGGGTTCTTCTTTCGATGTGAGCCAATAAAGATTGGCCTATGTACCAATTAGATGTGAAGAATGCATTTCTTCATGGAGATTTAGCGAAGTTGTGTACATGCAGCCTCCACTTTGGTTTTAAGTGTCCCTCATTTGAAGGGAAAGTGTGTTTGTTGAAGAAAGCTCTTTATGGCCTAAAGCAGTCTCCTAAGGCCTGGTTTGAGAGATTTAAACAAGCCATTACGAAGAATGGGTATTCCCAGTCAAGCTGACCACACCTTGTTTATCGGAGAGGTAATGGTACGATTACAGCTCTCATTGTCTATGTTGATGACATTGTGGTATTGGGAATGATGTTCTTTGAGATAGATAGATTGAAGTCTTATCGGCTAAACAGTTTGAGATCAAAGACCTTGGAATCTTAAAATACTTCTTGGGTATTGAGGTATCTAGATCGAGAAAGGGATCAACATTTGCCAAAGGAAATTTGTCTTGGATCTTCGAAAGAGACAGGGGATGATGGGGTGCAAACCAGCTACTTCCCCATTGATCCGAATCATAAACTTGGTGATGAATGTGGTTCTTCTCTTATAGATGCAAGCAAGTACCGAGGTTAGTTGGGAAACTAATCTATCTCTCCCTAACTCGACCGGACATCTCTTATGCGGTTGGAGTGGTGAGTCGGTTCATGCATGCTCCCAGGGTGGACATGCGGATGCGTATATCGCATCATCAAATACTTGAAATCTGTCCGAGGAAAGGGCCTTTTATTTGCCAGGCATGACCATTTACAGATTGAAGGCTACAGATGCTTGATTGGGCTGGTTCGTCTCACGCGGAGATCTACTTACAGGTATTGTACCTTCTTGGGTGGTAATCTAGTTACCTGGAGGAGCAGAAACAACCGATTGTTGCTCGATCTAGTCTTGAGGCCGAGTTTAGGGCCATGGCCCGTGGAGTATGTGAGCTTATATGGCTAAAGCGACTTCTTCACGATTTGAGCTTTGAAGCGAAGGGCGATGAGACTTTATTGTGACAACAAAGCTGCCATAAGCATTGCCCATAATCCGGTTCAACATGATCGAACCAAGCATATTGAGGTCGATCGTCAGCTTCATCAAAGAGAAGTTGGATTACAGGTGCATTTGTACTCCCTTTGTGAAAGCAGGTGATCAAGTAGCGAGATATCTTCACCAGGGTCTCTCTTCTAGTCTATTTAGTACTCTATTGTGCAAGTGGAATGTATGACATTTATTCTCCGACTTGAGGGGGAGTGTTAGAGTTGTTAGAATATCTTGTATAGGGGTAGTTCTGTCATTGTCTAGTTATAAGACATGACTAAGTTGTATTTTTACTTTATTGTCTTATTTCTCCTTACCTCCCTAGGGAGGCTTGTGTAATTTGGAAGACTTAATGAATGAAGCTAATATGTGTGTTGAGAATCACTCTCAACACACACAATCGATTCTCCCATTCTCTTCTCTTCTTCTCATCTCTTCTCTCCTTCTTCTTCTTCTTGCTGTATACTCTTCTCTTACCAGATTCGATCTACCTTTGAGTTTCAACTGAATCCTCCTCTCCAAGCTAAACCCAAGAAGTTGCGGGTATGTGATGATAACTGCCCTTTCCCAACCCATTTTGTTATGAAAGAAATCCATGTCTCATTATCCTCTTCTCAAACAGTGCCACAAAATAAGGGTACTTTCTAAATGCCATGAGAATCTCATTCTCAAAAAAACCCCACCTTCTATAAGCCTCCAATTTCAGCTTCCATGTCGATCTGTTCACTGATGTAAAAACAAACAGAGCACGCATAAACATGTGTTTTGAAAGGTTGAAACCCATTTGCTTAATCTCCTCAAGTATCTGTTTGAACCGATCATTTTTTGGCATCATGGTGCTGGGAAAGTTAATTAGTAAAATCACGATTTCAGAATCAGGCACTCCATTTTCTCTCAAGATTGCAATATTTCGAGACACAATCTGTATGCCACACCTGATGAGACGAGGTTCACGTTTTAGACCAAGAACAACATTCTCCACAGTCCCAACTAAACTTTTCAAGAAATTAAAAGCAGGGATGATTTGGTTTTCTAAGCTACTAGACAAGACGCTTGGCTCTTTACAGAGGATTTTGGCGATGTTAGGACTGGAAACACCCTGGGAATGGAAAAACTCAAGTTTAGGCAGAAGGTTTTTTGTAGGACTGGATACGAGCACTGATGGGAACCTTCCAATGATACTGGAAATTTGGGCGTCGGTGAATCCATGGTTTTTGAAGAGGGTAAGAACCGAGTCTGGTTTATCAGAGGATTCAAAACCAACCTTCTTGGATGCAGAAATGGCGACTCGGGTGATAGGCCACAGGAGCTGATTGTAAAACAAAGCCATCATATTAAGGCCCAAGGCCGTGGAGAAGACTAAGAACCATTTGACTATCAGAGATGGGCTGAGCAGCCGCGGCCAGATGTGCTGCAATTGTCTTCGCTTTTTTAACATATTCAGCCACAGAGAGAGTGCCCTTTTTTCTACGGGCCTGAGAGCGAGAGGAGAAGTGCTTCTCAAGCGCCATCCATACTTCATGAGAAGTATCCAAACCAACAACCAAGGAGAAGACCGATTCGGTGAGAGTAGAGAGTAAGCAACAGAGCAACATCTGATCTTGCTGCTGCCATGTGATATACTCAGGGTTGGGTTGCGGTTGAGGTGTAGCAGCAGGGTCAGTGGCATTCACAGTCGCAGCGAGGGTTGGAGAGGGACACGGAAACAAGCCATCGACATACTTGAGATAGTCATGAAGCCGGAATAATGGCAGAAACTGAGCATGCCATAAGAGATAGTTGGTTTGGTCCAACTTGATCTGTAGAATATGTGATATGTTTCCTCCAAAACCAAAGGGAGTGGGGGGTCCAACTTGATCTGCAGAATATGTGATATGTTTCCTCTAAAACCAAAGGGAGTGGAGGCTGAGATCACAGCAGAACGAAGATGAAGAGGTTGCCAAGGCAGAAACGTGAAAAGGAAGGGAGAAAAATCTAGATCGAATTGCTAAAACTTTAGCAGGCTGCTGATACCATGTAAAGTTTGAGATGAACTTGAATTCCTTAGTACCGAATTGGTATGTGAGGCTGTCTATTTATATTGCATTTACAAGAGTTTTACATTCAGATGTAACTTGAGGGTCACTCAAGATTAGATAAGGATAAGAGCTGTTGCTACAGTTTAGGACTTAGTTAAAGATAATCCTTGAGAGGAATGATCTGTTGAGGACTCTTCTTGTGACTTGGAAGAGTTATCTTGAGTTACACTTTCACTGATGAGGTAAGAGACAACGAAAGGGTTTTGATTTCTTGAGGGTTTTGAGGAGAAGTAATAATTGAAAGATGAAGAAGGGTTTTGCAGAAAACCCAGATGGGTTGTTGAATCTCTTATTACAACAGTTCTCCCGATCGGGACTCTTTTGAAGAACAAACTAAACATTCGGAAATTTTATTAAAAGCGCAATTAGTGCCGACTTATGACTACGAACTTACAGGTTCTTTCGAGAGTGCGGCTGCTGTTTCCACTTTCCATTGCTTTCATCTACTCTGCAACTTGAGACCAAAGTTCTCGAAGTGTGAATGCTACCTACGGACTGGAGAGTTAAAAAAAATCCACGAAGCCCTTTGGCAACTGGAGCTGTAGGAGAAGCTGCAGATCCGTTTGGTAATGAATACAATTCATATGATCGGACTTATTTAGGTTCCACATAGGCCTTACTTCTCGTCTCATGGCAATTCACTTCAACAACATTGAAAGCCTGAGAGTAGGGATGTAAATGAATAGCCGAAATCCGTTTTCGTATCCGTTTAGCACTATCCGAATCCGTCAGAAAGCTAAACGGATAGATACAGATAGGCTATAGCTATCCAAAAAGCTATATTTACATGTAAATGGACAAAATATCCGATCTGTATTCGCGTCCGTATCCGTTTAGCACTATCCGAATCCGTCCGAAAGCTAATCGGATGCGGATGCAGATATAGCACTATCCAAGCCGAATCCGATCCGTTTACATCCCTACCTGAGAGCAAGGTTTTAAAATTTGGAATCGGTCCGTGCCATTGGAATTGGTCCGTCACTGGAATTGGTTCCAAAAACCCTACAAGTAAAAAATTTTAGTGATTCTAGGATTTTTTTTTTTTGGAAAAATTTCACACACCTCCCCTGAGGTATGACTAATGTACACTTTCACTTGTGAGGTTTAGAAAATTTCACGTACCTCCCATACTTTCCAAACGAAGTAATAAAAACACCCATTCCGTTAATTGTAGAAAAACTCACATTCTTGAAAGCTCAACCTGGTACTTCTGATGTCTTGAAGCACAATCGACAATTCCGTTGGTGGTTGTAGAGAATCGCTCCCAAGGAAGCGAATGAGAGATTGGCAATCCGAGTACACACGATCAGGCATCAAATTCCAGCAGCTCTAGCCTTATGCATACCAAGTTTCAAAGCTAAAGCCTCACCAACAATGACTGAAGTTGGGAATAAATGATCCGTTGCTATCCATCCCATCGAAGCTTGCTCATCTAACATAAAGCAACCTAGTCCCATGGCACACGGCCTGGTGGAGAAAGCTGCATCGGAAAAGACTTGACATTTCCTAGAATGCTGATGTCTATGTGAAGGAGGTATTTGAATCTGATCTGGTGCCTGAGTTAAAAACAAAGAACTCAAAACAGAATCAACTGTTAATTTAGCACTCATTAGCCATATGTGGACTGGAGGGTTGTCTTCTATAGATTGCAGCATTTCTTCTCTTCCAATTTTCCCATATGTGATCGAAGAGTTTTCTTTCCGTCTCGTTTTGCTCTAATGAGGTAACGTTTGAAGAACCCTTTATCTCCTTCCGTCTTGCCCTCTCCCATCGCCGCCGATTGAGTACTGCTAGCATTAGATGGGTTAAATTGCTAAGTGGCGACTGCAGCGGCTGCCTCATCTCTCTCGCGCCTAAGCTCTGGCTGCCTCATCACTGTTTGGATTTGTTGTGCTGCCTAAAACCTTTATTTTGGAAAATCTGGTTTATCCTGGTTTCTCGAACGAAACACCTTCTCTAAGTTTTTCTCTACCGTTTTTTCTCCGCCATTTGTGCCTGTTATTTCTCCGCCGTTTGTGCATGTTTATTTCCCCGCCATTTGTGCGTGTAATCCTTCTCCTCTCCTTCTTTGCACCGTCCACCAAGATCCTTGGCACCGCCGATAAGCGATGCCGGCGGCGATGATGACGAACTCACCCCCTTTCACGGATCATCATCGCCCCACCTTCCACCCTGCTTCACCATCCCTGAAGCTCCCCGTTCTACCTTATCCAGCCTCAGTTCAGTGGCTGGTTATGGTTTTTAGCCACCGAACCGAGGGGCTTCCAAACAATGGAGGTTTTTTCATTTTCCTTGTTTGTATATTTGTAGGTGTTAGTGATCCAGGTGCTGGTGGCATCGAGATTATCATTGGCTCCGATGCCCCAACCGCCGTTCACCTTCACCATACCTTTCCTGTTGCCGAACAAAGCTCTACCCGCCTATCCAGCAGATCCTTGCAATTTTGTTCGAAAGTAGGCTGTGGCAGCGTTTCTGGTGGCCCTTTTGCAGTCGATCGAAGCTCCACTCGTCGATCCAACAGACCTTTGTCGATCTAGCAAGTCTGTTTGAAAGTAGGCGTTGTGGTAGTGTATCGGCATGCGTGGACAGTTTGGCGTTGGTTTGCTCAGCACATATGGCCCCCCCTCTTTTGGCACATTTGTGTCTACGCTTAATTTTAGCTGTATCTACAGCTTTTTCTCTAGGGAAGTTGTAAACCATCCCCTAGCCTGGATGACCCAATCAATGGCATGTGAGACTGAGTTAATTTTCACTCCTTGTTTTTGGATACCATATATCCATACCTTGTGTTTATCATGCTCTCTATCTGTCTTATGTATTTTGTTTTCCTTTGTTTGGCATTGGACGCGCTTGAATGAATAGCCTTCTTTTCTACCCCAAAAAAAAAAAAAAAAAACATAGCATAGATAGAAAAACATTATTGTTGCTCCTTACAGGGTAGGCCAGGCTGTTGTCCCCAACATAAAAACCATTCAAATACACTCCTAGTGGGGTTACTCCTTGA